>NW_016158610.1:6477-70572 GCF_001687245.7 Rhagoletis zephyria
AATTTGGCACCACATTTTTGAAAATCGAATGAACGGTGGAGATCTGAAAAATTACCAAAATATCAATTTGCGTATTATACTTAACGATGCCACGTCGTATGAGTAACTTCAGATTTTTGAAATGATGTATTTTACGTGGAAAAATTCTAGAGTATTTGTTTAGGAAAACCATTCGAAATTATTTGGTGTGTGTTTTGGTCTTTTTTCTAAGTGATGATCAAATGAAATAGAAACTATATCATAAGAAGATACATAACTGTGATATTCACGCAGGTACATACCTAAATCGAGGATAAATATTGAAGGATATTTTTGGCGCATGTTTTAGGTTTTAGGTAGGTGTTTGAAAACTTCTTGCGGATTGGTGGACTACGCCCTTTCGAACCCTGCTCCTACTACAGCGTGTACGACCCTCCTACGCTCAAGGAAAGAGTGGAAACTAGACGCTCTAAGGAGTGGCGACTTCATTCATGTATACACAGATGGTTGATAGGTCAAGGGAAGGGTTGGTGCGAGTGTATGCTCCGAATACTTGGGAATCTCCCTTAGCTTTAGTCTTATGGACCACTGTTGGGTATTTCAGACGGAACTGATGGCTATCCACCGAGCCACAAAACTGGCAAAGGGTGATATGATATCCCAAGCTGATGTCTACATTTTCACTGACAGCCAGGCGGCAATCAAATCCCATACGACGCAGTCGACAACCTCCTCCAAAACCTATATTGAGGATATAAACGTTGGAATAGAAATACCCTTACAAACTTGCAAGCTGCTTATCTCCGAGAGGCTCAATGAAGTAGCGAACGGCAGATGGCATGACGAAATCACTTAATTTTATAGAACCAGCTTGGCGCAAATACTCCCTTCTAGATAATTAAAATCAAAATACGCATGCCTAATATGAATGTATACCCATTAATCATTTAAAACTACCAACTGATTTTATATTCGACTAAGGGACCAACATATGTGCATAGTAGTCAAATTTGTTAATCATTAAAATTTCAAGCAACAACTTTTCATGAACTGTCAGCTGCATATCCTAGTCCAATCATTACAATCAGGAATTGCTTTACAGAATAAAATCAGAAATTGTGTCATTAAAAAATAACAATTTTCCAACAACAGCACAGCGAATCATAACGAAGCACCTGAAATGAAAGTAAGGCCCTAAGAACAGCTAGTGAGCAGAATTTAAATGAAATGATATGCGCATATTTGCAATTTACGATATTTTTCAATTTCTCTCCAAAATGGAAATAAACCCGTAGAGGCGAAGGCAAAAGTGGCTTCAAAAGCAAGAAAAAAAAAACAAAAAATAAATGCAAAAAAAATATGCACACGGGCTACCGTATTTATGTATGTATAGTACTAGTACAGGGTGTCTTTTTGGAGGTATTCAACCCTTATTTCAAATAAAACATAGAAATATTAATAAAATAGCGAATATTTAGGATTTAGTACGCAGTTTGCAATGTTCACGTCATTTACTGTTTGAACACAATTTCGGGAAAATGGGTCTTATTTAAGACCATCTTGTCGATCCAATTTTGCAATACTTTTTCTAGCATATCCGGTCGTAGTTGGTTTATCAGCATAGGCCAACGGAGTAAAATCACATGAAGTGGGTGACCTGTTTCTTGATATGATGCGTTAGCCAAAAGTTCGACCCCATAAACCGATGGTTCATGCACTTAGATGATTTGCCTGCTCAGCTGAACTATTATGCGCACCGCAATCATTGTTCTATAGATTCGCCTTATAGAGCCTGAAGTTTGGAAATAAACTTCCACGACTAGTAAAAGTTGTAGATAAATGACAAATACATGTGTTTTCTTTGACAGCTGGATTGACAGCTATCGCTCTAGGAAGTTCTATAACTTAAAAAAAAAATAAACACCCTATAAAAATATCGTTGGTATGCAGCATATTTGATATTCAAACATGGCACAAGTGTGCGTGGCATTGCGCTGCAGTGGCATTTGTTACGGGAGTGGCTGTTGCTTCCACAGTCGCACAATAATAGTGGTAATACTGGCAACAACGCAATGGCGGCAGTAGCAACAACAACAAGAGTGACCAATTTTTGCATTAATAGAAAAATGTTGCTGCAACAAACAAAAGGCACATACATACTTATGTTGCATGTGCAAATGTGTATCTTTGCATGTGTTTTGCCACTGCAAGATGCATGACTACTACATATCCATATGTAGCACAAAACTTCTCTGTAAAATTATGTATAGAACGCTTGTGTGGCATTAAAATAACATTTGCAACTCTAGAGTGGCACAATTATTTCACACATTCGAAGCAACAAACATATAGGCACACATACATATGTACATATATAAATACATACAAATGTAAGTGTATACGAGTAAATGGCAACCAAAGGAGCAAAATATCAGTGCTAGCAGTAGCAGAGCAGATGCCTGGCAGGCGAGTAGGGCGAATATGACAGAGCCATATACATACGTAGCTGTGGGTGTGTAGCTTCACCAACAGCTGCAGTACTAGCAGCATCTGGCAAGTGCTTATCATAAAGTTACATAAACACACTAAAAGATAGCAGCACATGCTTTGAGGCACCGAGCAACTAGCTTACATATACATATGTACATAAGTACATACATTATTATATAAACCCTGCAAAAAATGCGACGAATACGGAATGATCTTTATATGGAATGAACTATTCGATTTTTTCATATGTTTATTTATTCGCACAGTGTAACGTCCCCATATAAGCTGCAGACAAAAATAGTACCTAAACGTTGTCCAATTTCGATAAAGTTTTGTACATGATCTACTTTCATTTAGAAAAGTAGAAATGAGATAATTTATCATGCATCAAGAAGCAAATTAAGGAAAAATATATATAATATTTTAACCCCCACTGTTGAGGAAATTCAAAAAAATGCCTAAAGGTATGCAACCATTTTTTTTAAATCAAGTACAAACCACATACTCGTACGTACACGTGCTAATCACATATCTATAGAAATTATGAAAGAAATGTGAACGTACTTGGTTTATGTGAACATAGTTTAACCCCCCAATTCTGTTCACTGGACAAATAGTCAAGCTTGATTATTTGTCAATTGCACAGAATTGGGGGGTAAGTTACGGATGACATACATATATTTATGAAAAACATTACTTACGCACAGAGTTGCATTACAATTTTTAATTCGCAAACATTATAAACTTATGTGTAATATTTAAAGAAACTTTTCCTCTGTAAAGTTACAGTTTGACGTTGAGAGCTTCTAGCATGCAGAAAAAATATTTTTTTCAGACACCCTTTTGTATTTCACTTAACTAGAGTATTTACTTTTGTTGATTAAAAAATATTTATATGTTTTTCTTAATATCATTTAATTTTTGGGACGTTATTTTTTATATCTTCTGTTATTAATTTGATTTTTTTTTTAATATAATTAGGTTTTAGTTTCGTTATTTTAAAAAGATAAATACTTTTTTTTAATATAATATCAAAAGCTCATTTTATTTTTTTAGTTTACTTAAATTTTTCTTGAAATTTTAAGATTCCTTAGTTTTAACAAAAAATATATTTTTTTAATTAATTTAACATTTAGAAAATAATTTTTTTACATTAATTTTTTATCTACTTTAATTGAGTTTTCCTTTCATTTATAGTTTTTGTTGTTTGAAAAAAATATATATATATATATTTTTGTTTAGTTTAATTTTTAGTTGCCTGAATTGACAATTACGAATTACAGAGACAATATCGTTCTTATGCTTTCCAGCGGCTTAAGATATATGGAATCAATCGAGACTGTGGAGAGATCCGTTGCGCCCAATTAATGCCCAATTTCACCCAATTGAGACTAGTCCTAGCATACTCTCTTTAGATATTCGTCGCAAAATTTTTTGTAGGGTGCGTATAAAAATGCATGCATGCGCACACAAACAACACATATACAATGTGCATACGTACTGAAAGTGCATGTGCATATTTCTTCTCTATTCTAGTCTTTATGCAGACACACTTGCATTATCAGTTGGTATGTCTATGTTGCATACATATAGGCGCTCTATGTTACAAACAAATTTTACCAACACTAAAAGTCAGTTTCGGTTACATGACATTCCAAAACGATGCTAGAAGTCAAAGAAATATTTTTTACGCTATTATAAGTTTGCTTTCCCTTTTTGGTTTCAGCAAAATGTACGACTTTAAGCCACAATATTTTACTAAAATCTCTATAAGGGTATTGCTGACACGTCCTTAGGCAGTTAGTCACCCGTTATGATGCATATTATTGAGTGAATTCAAGGAGATATGTGGTAAAAATTCTTGAATTTAATTTAAGGATGAAAAGTCGGTAGGCTTGTGGCTACGAACAAAGCCAGTGTTGTGGTCCTACTATTTAAAAAAAATATTTTTTGGTTACTATTTACGTACAACTGTTACAACTGTGACAAAAGAAAAAAGTTGTATTAGGAGTTTTTCAATAGAAGTTTTGCAATATACTGCATAACATCATATAATGTTTGCGGTAATTTATCACTTACTCCTAATGCGAGGTCGTTAGCATAAGCAATGACATTGCAACCCCCCTCCTCCTTCATATATCTGAGTAGTTGATTTACTGCCAGGACGAATAGGAAAGGAGATGGGACTTCACGTTGTTGGGTACCCCTACTGACAAATCTGCTCGTCGATATCCCCACCAGATCGGCCTGAAATAGGTTGCATCTTAGCATTTGGTGTACAAATGTCACCAGTAGCTAATCGATACCCAGATCCGCCAGCGCTGTCGTTACGAATGAATATAGGATATTATAAGACTGCATTCCTTGAAAGATTGAGATTTTTCTTTATGCGCCACGATATGCTGCTCCACTGCTTTTTGTTGAAAGGACGACAAGGTTGTTGGTCTGAAGTTTTTGGGCTTGGTGGGCGAAGTATCTATTTCCCACCTCCGGGATATATACCACTTTCGATTCTATTTGTATTGTCGGTATGTGTTTTAGAGGAGAACTCGTTCTATTTTAGCTTGCAGCCATCTTGTACTGTATTCTAATGTTTTATGCAGATTGGATTTCTGCAGACAAGAGTACCTTGCTTAGGCCTGCTCCCCTCCAAGGCCGATTCTTTGGGTTCTTGTTCTTTTTGTACGCCTACCAGTGCTGTTCACTTTTGGAAGCCGCCGCTAGATTGAATGACTTCCAGCATAACTTTGTCAGACCTCCGATTTCCTGGTCCTACCAATGTGGTTTCTACCTACCTCTTCGCATTTTCATTTAGCGCCATACAATATGCGCTTGTAAACCGGCCTCTAGTTCCACACGATTTTTTGGTGGGCACGGAATAAAGTTTGGTGGTAGCGCTTGCCTATATACAAAAATGTAAATCTGTAATTCTAATATTTATAGTTTTACTTTTGGAATTATTGTAAATTTCAAATATTAAAATATTTCTAGTTTTACTTTCGAATTGGATATATCGGTGATCGCAAAAGGAGTGCTCCTGAAGAACGCTTCAGTTCCGTATTACCTCCTCCTTTCGATTTTTGGTGGTAAAGGCGGGGTCATTGCCACTATTGCCTATAACGGCCTTAGTGCTAATAAGGAAGTCGAAAAGTAACTCGTCCATTCCAATATAAATAGTATGTAGAATTGGAAATTTTGGAATACTTGTATGGAATTAGATATACCGATTTTTCCTTTTCCCTAACCAATGGTATGTGACAATAAAAACTTGGCTAGCAAGTAGCAAATATTATTCGCGGAATCAAAAAGTGCGCTGCAGCGATAAAAAATTACAGGTGCGTATACATACAAACATATTTACATACATTTATCTATTTTAGAGCAAAATACTTGTATATACTTGCATATGGAGCATTTCACGTTAAGCGGATAGGGTAAAAAGGGGGATGATAATAATACCTGTGTGAAATATGAAATCGCGTGCATAATTTTTTTCTTTAAATCATGGTTACTTTTCGAGTTATGGGCTTCCAAAGAACAGAAAAAATTTAAATTAGGTTTTTTCTAAAGTATTTTTTCGTATTGAAAACAAATTTAAAAAATTTTTAAACTTTTCGATTTTTTTAAAATGCGAAATCAATTTTCAAAAAAAAAAATATTTTACCACACTGGAAGTTAAGATTTAAAAACAAAATTAATTATTAAAATTATAATATCTTAAAAGTTTTAGAGTGTGATCTGCATTAGTTAGAGAGGTACGTAAATTTGTTTTTGGAAAGCGTAGAAAGTGGCCGTATCATGTTTTAAGTCAACTGAGACTATAGCAATGCTGCCGTATTTTATTTCAATTCCATTTCTATATCTATCGTTGTTCTAATGGAAAGCCTGGGCGGCATCTTGGACAACAAAACTATAATTTTCTGCAAAATCACACTGTACGATGACTTCTCCTTCCTCTGCTTCCGCCTTCAGGAATAAATGCTTCAGCACGAGTGTTTTTCGAAAGTTCGGACAGTGTGTCATCCGTTGGCGTTTCACTTAATAGTTGTTTTCTGCAGGATGTGCACACATAAACATTTGCTGGATGTCCCCACTTTTGCACTAATTTTGAAGAAATTTTTCTTAAATTTATGCCTTTGCGATGATTTACCAAGCGAAATGGAGTAAAACACCGATCACCGTACGGAGCCATTACGGGTTTATGTAGGTTTAACAGTTGTTTACAAACAAAACTTATATTATTTTATACTTTAATTTTAAGAATTAAAAAATTCGGGTGTACAAGTTATTCGCAAAAATGGTTAGTTGTTAATATTCCATTGTTTTAGAAATATCCCTAATTAAGGTCTTTAAAACCCAAAAATTTGCTTGTATATACAAGTATGCTTAATGAGTGCGCTTCGATCTAGTATACTAACAGAACAAAAGAAAATAAATTACTAACAAAAATGGTTGAAGATTCCCAACTCTTGTTTTTAAATTTTCACTTCGGGTGTGGTATAACAAAAAAAAAAAAATGGAAAATTGGTTTCGTATATTAAAAAGCGAGAAATTTTCTCTCCAAATCCAGAAGTTTAAAAATTTTTTTTATTGTTTTTTTTTTTTTCAATACGAAAAAGCAGTTTAGAAAAAACCTAGTTTTAATTTTTACTATTCCTTGGAAGCCCATAATTCGAAAAGTAACCATCTGTAAAGAAAAATATGCACAAAATTGCATATTTTACACAGGTATCTACAGTTACCCAAAATATAAAGCATCATCATTTTTTTCCTGCCCCGCGATGCGAAATGCCCCATATATGTACATACATACGTTGGCATCAGCAAACCATTCGTACAAAATATTCGGTAAAAATAAAATTTTTTTGCGTTCATTCATCAATCGCCATCCGCTAGCGTATTTGCTTCAATAGACACGCTAGTATTGTAATTTGAGCTATAAAGCAATTTGCAACCATACAAATATTGTAATTAATTGAGTATATGGGTCTATGCTCAATTAACTTTTCGATACGAAATTTTCAATTTCAATTAAATTAGGGCTGTGCGATTAATTGATTACTCAAAATTTTAATTAATCATAAAGTAAATAACTCAATTATTCGATTAATTGGAAATTATGATTACTCAAAAGTTCAATTACTCGAGTAATCAAGATTTTTGATTAACCAAAAACAAAAATATTTGAGTAATTTGCTTTATGATTAATCAACATTTCGAGTAAAATGAGTAATCAACATTTCAACTCTTTACATATGTATAAAGTAGTTAAAGTTCCTTGANTTGAGTAATCAAAATCTTGATTACTCGAGTAATTGATTAACCGAATAATTGATTAACCAACTTGCTCGAGTAATCGAATAATCGCACAGCCCTAAATTAAATATTCACTTGTTCTATTGAGTGTAGCTACAACGCCCGCTAACTAATATATGCATTTGCACTTTATATTGAAGGCTATCTGAGTTTTTAAGAACAAAACTAAATTATTTTTTGCAGTATATATATATATGTGCATATGTATTTCAATTGATTTTTAAATTTTTTAATCGAAGTTGTAATTGGAATTCCCTCTAGTTTACAGAGTTTTTTGAGCTATTTGAACTATTGTAAAAGACCACTCCGCTTTATTGAACAATTCAGTTTTCTGCAACTAAATATTCGCTGAATCGAATTGGAAATGCATGCTTCGCATGGAATTTATGTAACATTAGAAAGTTAAAATTTAAAGTTGGGCGGCCACACAATCAACATTAAATCCTGTTCCTCCCTTGCCGTACACGATGGTGCGGAAGATCGAACTCATTGCCATCTCTCACAGTAAAAAAAAACATTAAAATTTATTTTATTTATTTAAAATTTTGTTTCTTATCCTAAGTATCGAAATTGTTTGTTCCTGCGGACAGAATCCTAGATTAACGGCCACGTCTATGAAAGAGGCAGCCAGAATTTTGACTGAAGTCATTCAAGGACGCCTTTCTCATACCGTACGCCTCGGAGTCTGATGTATTTGTGCAAGGAAATTTCGAATTTTTTAGGTACGCCCCTTTACATTTTTCGTAATACCTATAAAATTTACAGTCGGATCTTAAAGTATGATATATCAATGTTGTTTTCTCGAGCACAATTTTTTTATGTTGCATAGTTCGTTGACCACAAATATCCCTTCTAGTACTTAGTAAGAAAATTAAAGTAAAATCAAACAACGATTATTTATATTTAAATGGAAATTTTAATTGATCGAGTTGCCTGTATTTTCCAAAATCTCGACACTTTCGCCACCTAGCGAATTAATTCCTCTTTCATATTGCATTGTAATCGGGCTCTGAGCTAAGTTCGAAACTTCAAGTCTCTAGTTCATCGCGAAGTTGCAAAATTTGATTAAACGCAGGTGAAACTTAATACAAGTTTGTAAAATAATAATTCGAAATTACCCCGGCGGAATTTTGTCCGTTGTAAGTTGGTACGGTCTAATGTATGTATGTAGGTGTTTTTGGCGTTTGTGTCAATTTTAAAAATGTTGTGAAAATTAAAAAAGGGTGACTTGTTTGAGTCACTGTATATTACAATCGGAAAAAACATTGATTGATGCTAGGAAAGGAGCATATTCCCTGACCGAAACAAGTAATTTTTTTTTTTTTTTTAAAATCAACTAATTGAAAGACTACTTTAAAACAAATGCAATGAGTAAATGTTTCGAATTTTCATACTCTTTTTGCTCAAAAAAACAATTTGTGTCTTGAAAGTATGAAAAAACATCTGCGAAGTCCAGAACGCAGGCGTATTCAAAAGATACATACTGACTTTGAAGTTGTGTAAACCAAATTCATTTTAAAGTAGTTGAAATTAAATGCAGAGTCGGACAGTCGACTTGCTGCTGGCACACAATTCAAACTGAACATTTGAAAGCACATTTACATGTCTGACTGTAGGAGAGCATTCAAAAATGTTTGCTACAATTGGTCGCAGCCAAGAAAGTCCAGGTTTAATTTTTAATTTTTAATTTCAGTTTTTCTTAGTTATGAAGAAGCATCTGTGAAGTGCAGAACGAAGCCGTATTCAAACGAAGCATACTGACTTTGAAATTGTTTAAGCCAAATCAATTTTAAAGTAGTTGAAAATATATGCAGGAAAGGGCAATTGACTTCTTCCTAGTTCATCGCCATGTTAAATAAACGAGTTCGGTGCAGGTAAAATAGTGAGAATTTCAATTAGTTATTATTAAAAATAAAGTCGTTTATAAATTCGTTCAAACTAATTCAATTTCCTGTAGGGTTATTCTAAGAAAATATTACCTTGAAATGACTCCAATGACATGGCTGCCCTAATATGAGTAAACGATTTGACTCAGTTTCAGGAAAACACAATTCCTTAGCTTTTAGGAAGAACTGACTTGCCATTTCATCCCCTGTGAAAGGAATAAGTATGTCATTTTGTTCGTGGAGTGGCAATGGCCGACCGAGCTAAGCTCTGGAGTGGTAGTCAAGAGATGCAAGGTTCGAGTCCCAGAGGTATTTGAGGATTTAGGTTTTTCCCTATATGAAATTACATTTTACAATTTGTAATTTTATTCAAATTGAAATAATTGACTTACTCTAAGCAGCTGCAGCCGGACTCGAACCTGCGATCCCAGAACCAGACGCAGTAGTCCTCATGCGACGCTACAGCCGACTTTTCCTAGGAAAGCAATTAACTTTGTCTTAACAGCACTGATAAAATTCAAAATTATTTAAGGAAATTATTACTTATATTAAGTAAGTTTACTTCCTCTCATTGATGACGCCCTATGAACCTGAATTACGGAAAAACATCTCAAATTGAGTAAATTTTTCGTAATATTAAAGAAAAAACGGTAACTCTTAAATAAGGATACTATTTTCTTGTTTGCTTTTTTCTGAGTGTATATGTTTGTATATATTTGTAATATAACAGAGATTATAGAATTTTGTTTAAATGATTATCTTCAACGGCACACAAAACAATTTGAGCTGACAGCCGCAAGCTGAATACAAAAGTTTTCAAATTGTATTATGTTGGGTATTCGAATTTATAAATAAATATGTATGCTTTTACATACATACGCCTTTCCTTGCTGTCCTTGACATACATATATGTACATACAAACATAACAGCTAGTTGTAATTCAAATATGTTAGTTCCTAATCTCTTCAATGTTCAAATGAAAATTGATAGGATTTTAATGGCTCAAATGTTGTATTCTAAAAAGTTTTTAGCCTTAACTTTTCTAGAAAATGTTACAATTTTCATATTTTTTAGTCATATCAATTAAATGAATATTCACACAATTCTATTAAATGTTGCATGAATTAAAATGACATTTCAGCATTTAATGCTTCAATGTTCGGTTTAGTTTTGGATTGAAAATAAATTGAAAGGATATGAAAGCATTGTTTTTGTCTTTGTTTACGAAGAGGAAGCACTAAGTTTATACTACTAGCAGGTACTTCACCAATAGGTCTGTCAACCAAAAGTTTCATCTACTTGGCTCTACCTGAATTAGGTAAAATTTTCAATAGTTACCTATTGCTGCCAAAATATTCACCTTGTCGCGCAACCTGCCCGCACCGCTACTTCATAACTTATCTGATAGGCATAATCTCTAGTAACTCCGGTTCTGCTGCAGGGCCTGAAATTGTCCGAAATCTAGTCGTAGAGCCTAATCCCGTAAGACTTTTTTAGCATCTTCGTTTACATTTCATACCTTTTATGTATCTATGTACATACATATGCAGGCGAGACGCAAGTGATTTAAGGTTCATCTCGAAGCTGATATCACTAATAGTGTTCGTCCGTAAACACCATGTACTCGATGCTTGTACTCATTAAAAGTATCGAAGAGAAAACTCTATGCTACGAAAATTATCGCTAGGAAATACCCGATTCTACTTGTACTCGAAAGTACTCAGACGGGAAATTTTGGTTCAAAGACCGTATGCAATATTACTGCTAACATCTGGCTATGTACTGCTTTCCTTCATTAAATTTATGAAATTTTTGCACATGCACTTCTCAGCAGCCATTTAATAAAACTTTCATAAGTTATAATATGATGGTATTTCAAAGGATGATGCTCAGTGGAGGTGGTAATAGTTGATTACTGTTGGTCACAGTGCCTACCCACTACTTTTTGGTCTAGTAAATATATATTTTTGTATATAAATATCTATGTACATGCAAACATAATGGTTCCCCCTTTGAGCCGGATATGAACCAGCGACATCTGGATCAGCAGTCCACAGTATTTTGAAAGGGGGTTACTGGAAAGCAGGGCTGCGGAGCGGAGCGGAGCAAAGGAGCAAGGAGCGAAGAGCTAAAAAATCCTTTGCTTCTTAGATCCTTATAGAAAATTAACTGAACTTCATTTTTTTTTGTTTTTGCCGCTAAAAACAACCGTATTCGATAAATTTTCGTTCTATTTTTACTTAGCAATACTGTTCATTGGACAATGCCCAGGAGTCAGGGTTAAATTCTACGTCAACTTGAACGGCGATAAAAAAAACAATAGGGCTGTTCAGAATATTGTGGAAATGATCTTGTATTTCCATTTGGAATTGCATTTAGTATTGCATTTGCAAAAAAAAAGAAGCTAAACTTTTATATTAAAAATCGCACTAGCTGACGACGGAGAAATAACTGTTCCAAATATTTGTTCTGTTTTTTTTTCGATTCATTCACCCACGCCTCGTCCACTGCCACTTTGTGTCAGCTGTTCGCAAAATGCCGCTGTGATGTAGTGGTTAGTAGTTTCCGACCAACATAAAAAAGCAGCTTCTTATAAAAATACAATTGCCGTTACATGTCGGGGTAAAACTGTAGGCCCCGCCCCTTTTAGTGTGACAACATTAAGGCGCACTCCACAAATCGGAGGAGAAGCTCGGCCAAATGCTAGCATATGTATTTCCATTTCCAAATGTCTAATTTTGAACGGTATTAGGCTCCTCAAACGTGGTCTGACAGACCATAATCTGGGAAAACGCGCATACTTATCACGGTAAGGGCCGTTTTCTCAAGCATGTTTTGAGATTTCTCGGCCCTTTAAAACAAATTTTGTTCCGAAAAAATGTGTTTTGAAGGGAAGGTAAATTTTGAAACCTACTTATTTGAGAAAACGGTACAAAAACTATTTATTTTTACATAGAAACTCCATCGTAAACCAGCAATAATATCGCCTTATAGAACTTTCAACAGTGATGAAACAGTTTTCAAAGATATGCAGGTACTCAAAACTTTTTATTGACATTATTCAAAATAGTCTGTCAGGGTTGCAACTTTGTATGACACTTAACTACAATTTGTCAATTTTCGCAAGCCATTTAGTAGACAGTATTGCAATTTTTTATGCATTTCACTTTACGAATGACATCTCTATAGCACTTAAGAATTTTTGCACATTTTGTATTTGTCAAAGTAGTGCACAACTACGCTATTGAAATGTGGAGTAAATATAAATTTCACTACATCAAACATACTCACATAAATGTATATATATATGTACATACATTCATATAAATGTGTTTATGTGTATGTGTTTATGTAGCGTTCTGTCAACAACTGCGTGCATTTTTGCACAAATATTTTGAAACTGCGAACTGAAACTTTTTCCATATATGAATAGTATGTGCCGACCCTGTTCTAATATACTACGTATACTATATATTATGCATAGTATACATATGTATATACGCACACCTGTAAATCGTTGAAAGAAACCATGAATATTCAATATATTTTTGCTTGAATACAGTGTTGCCAGATTAAGAGAGTTTTGGCTGCCGTAGAGGTAAATTTAGGGATACCAAATATTTAGGGGAAAGCTTTAGAGGGGAAAAAATGCATCTAGGGGAAATTCAAAAACGGATTTTTGGCGGGAATCCGTTATCTATGTAAACAATTTTATATAGATAAAACCATATCTTCAAATTCAGCTACCAACGCAAACCTATATATGCAGATATATGTAAATACGTCATTACCCTAGTACAGGACCACGCTACCTCGTAACTAACACTAGTAACCAAAATGGTCCAAACATGTGGAGAAAATATGGTTACATTAACTATGCGATGTTTTTGGACCTGACCACCTCTGGTCCAGCGCTGCATAAGATGGCACCACTTCCGGTCCACCGCTGAATAACATAGGATCACCTAGACAACTACTTCCTTTCAAAGGTGTTTTTTTTTTAACTTTGAATAGTAAAATCTAATAGGCATTTTCTTAAAGTTCGCTTTAAAATGATTCACATTCGGCAACCGATTCAAATTGCCGATGGGCCATATACAGTTTCTTACGTTTGAAGTGGTACAACTTAGCATAACAAGTTACTAGTATGCAAGCTGGTCCTTTTGCGCACACTTTAAAACTACGACCTCAAATTTTTGCAGGGTAGATATGTTTTGTTGCCAAATGACAAATAACAACTAGAGTTAGTAACAAGTTTGAGTGAAATGAAAAATATAATCCCTCTGAAATGTATAAAATTAAATTACAATAAATTCTAAAAAAAAACAAATTAGGTGTACGAAAGGGAAATCTAGGAGAAAATGGCATGCTCCTCGGGGTAAACTACTGCAATATCCGGGCAACACTGCTTGAGTATTGCTATGTATATGTATGCACTTGTTTCCTTTCTGATCGCTCCGAAGAACCTCATAGCAGCTCAAACAACCTACATATATACAGGTATATACATATACTATGATACGCTTTGTGTGCTTGCTCGGTTGTTCAGTCAATCGCGTCCTGTGTGGTGCAAACAATCGAATTTTCCATGCTTTTTATGCCAAACGATCGAAGTTTTTGCTGGTGTGCTCATACATACATACATACATAGAAGATGCTTGAAAGTTAAACGTTTCATGGCATAAACGAGAATATTTATTTCACTTTATTTTATTTTATTTTTTAATTTAAATTCTCACAGAACGCGAGTAAAAAGATGCTTTTTGAATGTTTAGTTTGGCTGTTCATACAAATAAAGAAAAGTTTTCCCTATTAAAAAATTGAGTTTAATATAATTATCTAAAAGTGAAAAGGTACCCAGTAAATTTTTTAAAATTGTTCATTTGCATCAAAAACTAAATTTGAAAAAAGTGGACTTGCACCTTTCACCTTTAGGAAAGTTCCTTTCTACCGGGCTTTCCAAACGCAGAGGAGTTCTACCGCTTTTCCTACTACCACCAGAGCATTAGCGCACACAACGGGTGGGTTTTGGGGTTCAAACCGCTCCCTAAAGCTAATAACCTGAAATACAAACTGTATCCTAAAACCAGCTCTCAAGAAAAATTACAAGAAATCAAGGTACATTGAACAGGTAGTATCAGTAGAGCAGCTGATTTGATTTATTTTCAAATTATTTGGTCTCGAAAATGTCAAATATTTATAATTTTTTCTCACGAAAATTATAAGTTGTTAAAATCCATTTGCTTGTGAAACCTTTTTCCATACAAAACAAGCGATTGAATAGCAGCTTTTGGAACGTTCGCCGAACTCGGCAGCACGACCGCTGATTACTGGGCCTTGCAAAGGATGGATCAATGCTTCGAGAAGCAAACAAATTTACTAGGAAAGAAAGTTGCATCAATTTTTATTTTTTCCAATTTCAATTTTTTATTTTTTATAATTTTTTGTATTTCACATGGCACGCTTTGATTTAGAAGAAAAAATTCAGAACAGTTNAATTGATTTAAGAAATTTTGATAGAAGAAAATTCCTATTCCATTTCTCGTGCGCAATTTTATATGAATTTTTCGTTTTTTTTGAGAGCTCTTAAAAGATTAACTGCGAATGAAATCTAAAAATATGCAATGCATACTCACTTACTGAGCCTAAAAGAGTTTACAACTGATTCGAAGATTTAATTTGCCCACTTCGAATTCGTTCCACCAAAATTTCCTCCATAACAAAAATTCAAGTTCATTTAATTTTCTCGGTATTCGAAATATTAAAAAAATTAGACAATCGTAAAAAATCACCATCTCATTCGAAAACCAGAAACCAGATATCGAGGAAAATGAACATTTAAACTCTTTTTTTTTTAATTTTTTTATTGCTTTTGCAAGTTGAGCGCATCTTGTGTTTATAGAACTTTATATTAAAGAAGTAATTTTAAATTACGGGAACTCCTTTGAGGTACCATCTTTCCGATAAAAAAAAAGTATTATTGAAATCGGTTCACGTGGTCCAAAGTTATGCGTTAGCATACTATTCCGACGAATTGATAACCTACCCCTTTTTCGAAGTCGGTTACAAATGTTTGAGTTTTCTGCTAATTTTATGTAAATAAATGCAATTTATGAAACTTCAAAAAGTTTATTTATTTATTACATACTGTACATAAAACTTGCATAAATGTACTTTAATGATCATTTTATCTGAAGCGAATTTTCAGAAGTATAAACCCCTCCCACCAGAGGTATCCGCCTGATATGCTTTTAGGGCCGCAGAATCTTTCCCTGCATCATACACCAACACGACATGATGAGTGACTTACAGAGCGTGATCTTGACACGATGAGAGACGACTTTACTTCTCTATTGCCTACTCAGTCCAAAGCACAACCTGGTGTTTCTCCGTTGGAGATCAAGGCTAACATTATTATGCGCACACGACTGGGATGTCTGACAACATCTTTTCGCGCTGTCGAAAAAGGCTTTGAAATCGACAAATAGATGGTAGTCAATCATTTTCTTGCGGGTATTTTCCCAAGATTTGGCGTATTGTGAATACCTGGTCTATGGTGATTTTGCAGGTCTAATGCCACACTAATAAGGCCAAATAAATTTATTTATAGTGGCCTTCAGCCTTTCACTCAATAAGCTCGATAAATCCGTGCAGTTGATGCTAACAACAGAAGGCTGATCTTACGGTAGTTGGCACTTAGACGGAGTCTTTTTGTTGCGGGTTGGACAGGTCACACTTATATTTTAATCGATGTGAATATTTTCATCTGACCATATTCTGCATAAGCGTTGATAAAGGAACCTTATACCTACACACCTCAATACCGCACTTGAATAGCTGGGATCCGGCTTTGCTGTTTTTAAGCAGTGCGATTTGATTTATCGTCTTTCCACCATTATAGATATGTGTGTAGGGAGCCAGCTAATGCAGTTAATTCTTTTAAGCTGGAACCAAGTCCGTATCGGACAATTGGTCAGGAAGACGTTTCGTCCGAAGATGGCAGATAACATCTCTTTCTTATTCATCCAGACACTGAAATAGCCAACCACGATTTTAATATCTTTTCGAGGGCAACACTCTTAGCTCTCATAAAATATTTCCTCCTTCTTTTCTTTCGCCTGGCGCCAAAGGTGACAGAGGTTTTTCAAAATATACATTGTTAGAATAATGTTGATGTTAATCTTGGAGTCAGCAAGGACGTATACCAACCGGTCACAGAAATCTTCCACGTTATTGGCCCGGAAATCCAAAAGAAGTAGCTCTCCTTCGCGGCCTACATAAACACATATATGAGACATTAGGGTTATCCAAAAATTCATGGACTGTTATTTTATACCTCTTTATCGAAATCAAAAAATATTTATAGGTAGATTAGAGTTCACGAAGTTTTCCATGTAATTTGTTTGCGGAAAAAAAACACTTTTTCGTAGAAATGTTATAGAATTCTGGAACATCAAAATTTTTTTATCGGAGATTTCCAATAAAAATACCCAATTATTTATTTTTCCGTTTTTTAACGCTACCCAATATAAATTGTTGTTCAATCTGAATTTGAGATGCATTTAAGAAACATTTGTTTCTCAAATCTCAAACGTTACTACTCAAATGCATTTCAAATACCTGTTGATAGTGTTCTCAAACTAAAAGGAACATTTTTGATATCGATTTTTTTTTTTATTTTTAAATCGAGAAATATTGAATTCTCAACTTTTTCTCAAATGTGAGAGGGGCGGAACGAAATGAAATCCAGCTACTCTCATTGAAATGTTTGTATTGTGTTGCCAATGTTGCATGTAAAAGAAACACACAGTTTTTATAGAAAATAGATTTATTACATTTTCAAAAAATCATAAGCCTTTTTATCATACATACACATAAATATGTCAGTAGGTTATGTCGGTAGATCAGTCACAAAATGATCAATCACAAAATAATATTATCAAAAAATCTTCACTCAAATCAATAAATTAAATGCATTTCCACTCAATCGAAAGAGGAGGGATTTTCTGACAGACAAATTACGAATAACAGCGACCGCGTAGTCGAGACCGATAGACTTCGACACCTTTGCATTGTTGACACAAATGAGACGGAACGAAATGCCAAACCAATTTTTTTCTAATGATTTTCAAGCCCTTCTTAAGTTGATAAACAATATTTGAGAAAATGTTTAGTTTCAAATGTTAAACCGTGCTAAATATCAAATTCAGAAACATGATTTTCTCAAGTGTTTGAACATTTCTGTTCCAGTGTTTGTTGGGTAACGATTTTTTATGGGTCCTTTAATTTTTTTTTTGTTTTATGATTATTATTAAAAAAAAAGTTATATAAGCAATTGGGTGTTATTACTAGAAGTCTGGAAGAGAAACAGAGTTTAACGATTGAAAAATATTGATTTTTTTCCTATATTGACTGATGGAAAATTTTGATCGCCTTGAGCGGCCTCTAAATATATATTGATTTCAAAATAAAAAGGGGTAATTTTTCTTCGTTGTAGAACAACCCTGCGTCGTTAAATAACTTAATTTCAGAAAACATAATAAAGTATTCTTTTTCACATTGGACACATTTTCGATTGACTTCAGATTTGTTTTTGGGTTCTATACATGAAATAATCTAAAAAGTATGCGAGGATTTTTTTTCTTCGGAGAAACAGATCGTCATCTGAAATGCAAAAAGACGTAGTAACATCGTAAATGAAATGGAAAAAGTCATGACTAATATTTTTATTATATTTTTCATAAAATGTTTTGGGGAGTTGTAATTCGTTAAAATCCTTCATATAACTCAAAAAGTAATGGATTTGATTTTTTTTTAGTTATGACTTTTTGCATTTTAACGACGATGTTTGCTACGTCTTTTTGCATTTCAGGTAACTATATTATCTGTCGAGGTATGGATATTTTCGTGATGCTGACCAATCAATGATATTTCTACATGTAAAGTGCTCTTTATTGTGATACAGCTATCTTAGCTATAAACTGTACTAGGGCATAAAAAACATTCGACTTGAGAATGAAAAACCCTTTGGAGCTATTGTTTATGTCTAGTACCTTATTACCTAGTTCGATTCGTTACCCCCCAAAAAAAGCAAATTTCACTGTATAGAAAACGTACCAACAATTCTAACATTTTAAAATAAGTGACCTCAGATGAGTTTTTGTGCGTCAAGCTAAAGTTCTCACATTTTTTGCAATTTTAAACACAAAGGATTGTATATACCTTTAACACTTGCTATGCTAGACGAGAAAATGAAAGTTGCAAAATATGCAAGTGGGTACTTTAAGTGTTGCAAGGTTGCAAGGATTCTTTGGCATTACCGAAACAATGCACAAATTGAAGTATAATAATAAGAGAAGAGTAAAAATGGAAATTAAAAACACGCACAACTATATAAATGCTACAATAATAAGCGTTAAATAAAGTGTGTAGTGACCGTGCAACATGCAACGAGCGCCACTTTGGTAAAGCCACCTACACTACATAGCAAATTCATACCTACAACAACAAATTTGTACAAACAGCCGATGCAATGCATAAAATATGTTGGCATGCACACACGTTAGGGTGGTTGTGTTGTGCGATTTCGCACTAGCGAAACATACAAAAAATTAAAATGTGTTTAACGAAAATTCGAACATTCAAGAAAGAGAGGAATAATCCTGGAAAGAATTGTGTTCATAGGTGGCGCAGGTGTTGAGAAGTTTAAACGACGATATGTATTCCAAAAAATATGTAACTAGAAACCTTAGAGAGGTAAGTCGTGGGTTGGTTATTTTCAGGAACACTTCTTATTAGCTTAAAAACATTTACCAATCAAAGAAAGGGAAATGTCATAACTCATAACTAGGGCTCGAAATCTCTTGCAAACGCATATTTTTACTGGTCATCTTCAAATGGTTCAAATGGAAATGGTTATGTTAGCTTTACGAATCATGAAATTTCCTTTGACAAAAAAAAAACCTTTTTCAAATATTCATCTGAATATCTTCTCCGATAGCCAAGCGGCCATTGAAGCCTCTGTTTGATCTCACTGACTAATGGAGGACTTAGGAGAGAGCTGACGAACTAACAAGGCGCAGCTCAGCACTGAATATGTCCCACTCAAAAATTATCGAGATTTAACACTGAATGTTTTAGAGTGCAACTGCCTCTCTATGTACGACGTTCTGAAATTTTACGATTTGTAAACAATTAAAGTCGCAAAAAAAGTTTTGAACAGTTATTCCTTTTTCATTTTCTTTGCATAATTTTTCTGTTCTCAATTCCAAATACTGGAAAATGTTTATTTTTGTGTTTCTCACTAGAAAAGTGTTAGCTAAGGTCTTACAAAACGACCCACCCTACTGCACACTTACAAATATTTACGATAGAATATATTTCTTCATTTAAAGCAGGCCAAAGGCATAGCAAAATAATGCCATTTCTTTTAATTTTTATTTTTTTATATTTTTTTTTTTGCCAGTAGTTATTGCTGTAAAGTGCCATACCTGTGCTCTGGCACATTTTTTATGGATGTGTGGCTCATAATTGTGCTACAAAGACCGACGACTACTACAAGCTGCTCTAGAATATAAAGCCGAGTAACCGCAATGCAACAATTAATTTTCTTGTTTTTGTTTTTTGTTGCAAATATGTATGTGGCTGTGTATAGGTTTTCCTTTTGTTGTTGTTTTTCTTGCAACAATGCAAATTTGCAGCATTTCCTGTGCCACAATTTCTTTGCCATGTAGTAGCGTAGTGAGTGTGTAGTGTAGTGTAGTGGAAAATGTAGTAGAAAGCGAAAAACTGGGTAGCAAGAAAGTGCAAAATAAATTCATCACTCATTTTATACTTGCCCCAAATGCTGCTAGCAACAACATAACCACTTGAAACGTGTGGCAGAGTGCAAGGCGTTGAGTTTATGGTGGTATACTTACACGTATAACATCGACTTTACTTGGGTGCAACTATAAACAATGAAATAGTATGCAAGCGATTCATTGTTGTTTTTGTAGGGCATTTTTTTTTTTGGTTGCTGCGTTTGTAATGCGTATGTGTGAGTGTTGCAAGTAAGTAATGTTGGTGCCGCTGATGGCCGGAAACAAGTAGTATTACACCGTTGAAAGCAGCGTGGAAACGAATAAATGAAAATAAAGGCTGTCAAGGCTGCAAGAGCAGCAGCAGCAACAGCAGCAATACCTTGCCCACAAGTGTAGTTACATGTTGCTTAAACATAAATACGTACATATGTACTATATATACATACGTATGTATGTAGGTGTACGAGTATATGGATTCCATACAAAGGCATATATGTATTTCAATATATCTGTAGTCATAAGCAATAACCGCCCAAGTCGACTTAAGATAGAACTGTGTTATATATGCTATCGTATTCTGCAACTACTATTCCGTGTGCACGTGAAATCCCCATCTCGCCAGTTAGGCTATTTAAAAAGTTATAGACGAACATATTTTTGTTTCCGCATAAGGTTAACATTTAAATCTAAATGTTTAAAACGGCTTTTATCGAATGCAAATTTTTCGACTTGAGCGGTTATTGCTTATGACCACAGATATATGTAGCTATTCACAACTCGCTAGATATTATGAGTTTTATTGTACTGCCGGCATTTTTTTGAACTTGTGCTTGCGATTTTTCCACACACAAAAGGCTTTCTGGCGTTCACCATTGCTGGGATTATTGCGATTGGCTTATACATACTAGACTAGTAAAGCCAGTACTGTAAGCTCACTCCATGCTAGTATTTCAATATACTTAATATCAAAGTGATGGATGTTAATATTTCATATCACCTCCGAAAGAAAAATAAAAGCGGCGTTTCGCCAAACGGAAGTTATCTGCCCAGTACAAAAAAAAAAATAAAATCGAGGTATCAGTTCGGCTACTACATAACCAGATTATATTGACCATATTTGAACGTCAGCATATCGACCACGTAATAATCAAAAAGAATTCATTTACATCTTATATACATTTTTAGTGATTGGATATACACTCAGAAGAATAACAAAGCACTTTTGCTTTGGACTAGTAAATAATTTGCCTACTTGGTACCGTTAGCTTCTATATGAAAAACAATTACACTTCTTGACAATTCAAAATTTGGAATTTTTGATAATATGCACTAAAAATGTACACAGAGCTTTTATATACCAACAAATTTGGTTCACTATATTTTAAGAAACGTTGTAAAAACAATAACAGAATAATTTTTTACTCTGTTTTTTGAGTTTTTATACAAACAAATTTTATTTTATTTTTTTTGCTTGAATTTGTTTTTATAACCAAGCGCATCTGTGAGCTAGGGTATTATCAATTTGTTCGCATAAGGGTTGTTTGTAACAGCCTAAAGGAATCAAAATAGATATGCATATATATACAGTGGTCGGAAAATTATAGTATTGATAAGTTTTCACAGTTATTTATTTTTTTATTATTTTTTTAATTTCAGTTTTTTGAACAAACTAGTAGCTTCTACAGTTTTGGTTTTTCCATTCCCAAATTTTTACAGTGTACTCCATAAAGTTTGACAACTATTTAGCTTGCAAAAGCACAAAAATTAAATTGTTCATAAGTAATAAAAGAAAATTATTAACAAAAAAAATTAAATTTTTAATGCAAAAAATTATTTATTTAAATATATTTCACACTCAAGTGGAAAGCCGAGGTAATTACGAACATTTTTAATACTTAACTTATTTTCGCCGACAAATACTTTATTAACCGCAAAAAATTTAAAAAACATACTTCTCTGTTAGTTCAAAATTTCGTTCGAGACTTTCGAATATCATGATGAAATACAAAAATAGTCTTCTTTTTTTCAATAAAGAATGTAAAAAAAAAAATATTTCCCACCAAAAAAATATTGAGGTGTAAATATTGCATGGAATGACCCATATAACTACATAAAAAATGTTTGGAAAATTGACTTGGCACCGTAAACTTATGAACTGATGTATCTCAGTAGCCGCTTCGTCAACCCCCAGTGGCGGCTCCCCACCACACTCGATACAATTGCGCAGAGTTCAACTGAAAAATTTAATGAACATTTTTGGAATTGGGTAATAACATAGTGCAATAAATTTCAAAGAGTTGGAGGCGATGGGAATCGGACTAACGGCATTTGATTATGTTGGTCAAATACTCAAAAAGTACCAAAGAATTTAGAAAAGTTGATTACCATTTATTTTTTATCTCAATATGTAATTTCGTGTTTAAAAATCTAATTTTCTTGAAATAAAAAAATAAAAACACATTTTCCAAAGTTAACGGAGCAGAAAGGGGTTTGGATGGGCGGAGTTTATTAAATATATAAGTTTGTATATACATGTAAGCACGTAGGTATAAAATTTGTGAGCAAAACCAAAAGAAAACATGGTAATTGTTTATTTTTGGACCTTAAATTCACGATTATTAATTTATTTAAAAAGGAAATGGGAACCAACTTTTACAAAATGCTTTGGTATTTATTCATATTTTGATCTCTTTTAATGAATGCAATTGGCCTCACTCCCATAATTTTTTTAGTAACGGGTGATTTTTTTGAGGTTAGGATTTTCATGCATTAGTATTTGACAGATCACGTGGGATTTCAGACATGGTGTCAAAGAGAAAGATGCTCAGTATGCTTTGACATTTCNGGTGGAATCATTGGACCGTATTTTTTCAAAGATGCTGTTGGACGCAACGTTACGGTGAATGGCGATCGCTATCGTTCGATGCTAACAAACTTTTTGTTGCCAAAAATGGAAGAACTGAACTTGGTTGACATGTGGTTTCAACAAGATGGCGCTACATGCCACACAGCTCGCGATTCTATGGCCATTTTGAGGGAAAACTTCGGAGAACAATTCATCTCAAGAAATGGACCGGTAAGTTGGCCACCAAGATCATGCGATTTGACGCCTTTAGACTATTTTTTGTGGGGCTACGTCAAGTCTAAAGTCTACAGAAATAAGCCAGCAACTATTCCAGCTTTGGAAGACAACATTTCCGAAGAAATTCGGGCTATTCCGGCCGAAATGCTCGAAAAAGTTGCCCAAAATTGGACTTTCCGAATGGACCACCTAAGACGCAGCCGCGGTCAACATTTAAATGAAATTATCTTCAAAAAGTAAATGTCATGGACCAATCTAACGTTTCAAATAAAGAACCGATGAGATTTTGCAAATTTTATGCGTTTTTTTTAAAAAAAAAGGTATTAAGCTCTTAAAAAATCACCCGTTATTACAGTATGTAATCAATCCCCTTTAACAGTATTTTACAGAAATACGAGAAACTAATTCACTCAGAATCGATTTTGTAATAATCTCTTAGCAAAAAAAAAATTAAATTATTATACTTTTTATAAAATGAACCTGGAACAGACTTATCAATATCTAGAAATATTACATATGTTATTGCCATTGGTGCAGGAAAGCAATATGCTGAAAATCTTTGCAATCGAACTAAAATTACGCCTACTTCCCATATAATGGTAAATTTCATAAATACAAATACTCCGATATTTCAAAAGCTAGGTACGCAAATTTACTCCAAGTTTATTCTAGATTTTTGGATAATGGGCGTGACACCACCCCAATATCTTAAAAATGTTAGTCGGTCAGCCTCAATAAATATTTCTATAGTTTAAAACAGTAGATACAGCGTTTAAATAATAATAATAAAATAAAATAAAATAAAATAAAATAAAATAAAATAAAATAAAATAAAATAAAATAAAATAAAATAAAATAAAATAAAATAAAATAAAATAAAACAAAATAAATTAAAATAAAATAAAATACAATAAAATAAAATAAAATAAAATAAAAAATAAAATAAAACTTGTAACTTACTTCATACAAATAAACCAGTTCTACTTTTTTGTCAACTGATGGTGACGGCGACGGTAACGGTGACGCAATTGGCGTTATGTACTTTCACTTTTCTAATTTAAAGGCTGTTTTTCAAAATTTAAAGTGAAACTAGTGAAATATTCTTTATCAAATAAAAGTGGCGGTATTCATTGTAAGCAAGGAAATGAGAAAAACTAAAATATTCAAAAATATAATTACGAAATATTATTTAAACTTTAAATAGCGCTTCCAATGCATATGCCCTAGACAGCCGATAAATAATTAATTTCCCCACGGCTAGTATAATTTAAAGTATAAATAAATTAACTTATTTGCATGTTATGAAATAACTGTCTGCATTTCCTTTTGTTTTATTAACATTTTCATAATAATTCAGGATTTCTTTTACTAGTAGAAATAAACCAGTAATGTACTCTCTATATATTAAAATATAAAGACTTATTGTCTAAGTTATTATTCATACAAATATGTACATACGTCGTTTGTAAACTGATATAAAGATATGTACGTACATATGTATGTGCACGCTATGACATTTCTATGTTAAGCTGAAACTAGAGAGTAAAATATGCTCGAACAAGCAGTTGCCCTTTCGTGTGTACTTTTGAACTTGTAACGGTAATAAATTTGCAGCGATGAAATGAAATACCGCTTGTTTTTGTTCATATTTGCATATAAATATATATATTTTTTTTTTACTTCTAAAGCTGAGTATATTTATCAAACTATTGTTTGCATTGCTTTTATGTCGCTGAAACATCGCAACAATTGTTGAGCTCAGAAACTGGAGCGCGTCCTTAACGCATCAGCAGTTTTTGATATGGCAAGAGCAATGGATGATAAAAAAGTAGAGAAGGTTGTTGATAGGTGTATATGTACACATACATGCAAGAATATGTACGTATACACAAAGACGACGAATGCAATAATACGCATTTTCTATCAAACACTGCCTGCAATAGTTGCTAATCTTCTACCCCATTTTCATAGACATTTTTTGAACCAATGTTATTTCAGTACTTACCAATGGCAGAGGTTTAAGTGTCTATATAATTCTGAATGCATTGATATTAGAATAGAATAACGCAAATAATAATAAGCTTCTTGAATGTTGCGTTAGCAAATGAGTAAGTGATCGTTCTGAAATGGCTAACACCCAACCACAACTATTGTTACTTAGTTATTTTATTGGGTACAATGTGATCTAGAATATAATTCTTGTACCTGTCTCTTTAACGTACCGTTAGTTCCCGTAATGAATGCCAAGGAATTCTTAGTTCGAATGTGGATGAGTTGAAATAAGTAGGTATCTAAATTACTCTTTATCTGGTAAAGGCTGGATGCTCTTTTACAATATGCTCTAACTTCTCAGCAAACTAAAAACAATGCTAGCATTCTGTTTCTGCGGACCGAGAAACACATATTGGTTTAAGATAATATTTTTTTTTATTCATAGCCAAAGGATAGGCAAAAGGTCTGGCTTGTCTGACGTCCAGCACCACATTATAAATTTACCCACTCAAAGATACATCCCCGGTTTCACCAATCAATTTTAAATTTATCAAACTGTTGAAATTTAAAAAAGATTAACTTGGTATACAGCACAGCAATAGTTGCGTTCCCTAACTCGCAAGAAATTGCAAGAATTTACAGGAATTTGCCAGAAAGCGTTCCCGTACTCGGCTCTCTGGCTTCTATTGCCTTTTGACAGTTTTACAGGTTTTAGCCCAGAAAAGTTGGGGAACGCAACTAATATCTATACTAGTGATGCTCAAAACAGCGCTCATGGCAGAAACTTTTCGAAGCTCTCTGAAAATTTTATATGGGCGCACACAGAGTAAAAGCTCTCTCTGAACATCAATGATCTATACATAAACTCAGTCTATTGGTGAATGTATTGTAAAGGCGAGAGAGCGAAACAGTTTTACTGGTCTTGAGTGTTAAGACCCTATCCATCAGCAAGCACTCGTGCATTGGCGTTTGTAGAGCAGCGATGAGCAGAGAGAGCTTTTACTCTGCACGCGCCTATACAAAATGAAAAGGAAGCTTAAAAGAGCTTTTCCCACGGGCAAGACAGTGCCGATCAGTGTTGTAGAGTAACTCAAGCTAGTTAATATTCTAATACGTTTCAACAAAAAAAGCCTATGAACATTGCTGGACAATACCTACGGAATTTAGAGAAAGTAAGAAACGTTTACTTAAAACAGACTACAGTGGTAAGAGACTATCGCTGTTTATGAAAAATGCAAGGTATATTGATGTTTTTTTTTACTTATAACCATCGATTACTATTGGTTCTTGCAAGTTTGATGAATTCAATTTAACAATCGATTACAGGAAAGTGATTAGTCGCGGCGTAATTCATCTCACTTCAATTATTTAGATAATTTATTAATCTACAACACGATATTTCTTCACCTTAACACTATGACCAGTCCTCTCTGCGTAGTCTTTCGTATCAACCAGAAAAAATATTGTCTGGAAAGGTCCCAATTCGAATTTCGCAAGGAATAATAGCTTTTTTGCAAGGTCAAGGTAAATGGTCAATGCGGCCCTTCTTTGAAGGGAACGGTGCATTCAAATATGTTAGGAAAGCTTTTCTGAATAAGCTTTACTACACATGTGAATATGCCCAACGCAAAGTATTTGGCTTAGACACTTTTCACTCTTTCAAAAGATTTTCAGGAACCAATTTAAAACCTTGTTCGTACATTAAAACCGATTTGAACTTACAATGCTAAAAGCTTAGTGGGTTTTCTTCTATGAACATATGGCTTTCAACCTGAATTGGAGTCATCTGGTCGCCTTGCAAAAATACCCGAAATTTGCTGCATTGTGTAATTATTTATTAGACAAGCGTTTACCGCTATCCTTTAAAATATTTAAATTATAAATCAGAGTTTTTCCACTCCCAAAAGATAGCCAGCACAAATCCCACACGCCTACTTGTAGAATGATTTTGTTTTCTTCTATACTTGAAGCATATGTACTAACATATGTTCATACATATGTATGTATGCATCTACGTACATACGCACGAAAGTGTATGTACAGTGATTGAAAAAAAAAAAATGATGCATTGTTTTTCTGCTCCTACATATGTATGTGCATATTTCCCTTCTACCATCAACGTTTGACCTTAGCGCAGTGCCTATAGGGCTTTGTAAAGCTTGCAACTTTTATCCAAGTGCATACATACATACATTCATATGTTCTGATTGTTTGCACATTTTTCATTTTCATTTCATATTTGATCACGAAGTGTTTACAAACATACATATATATAGATATATATTCATTATCCATTTGTATGAGCATAAGCTTGCGAATGATGGTATTTGCGATGAAACCGTTCACAAGGCCAACTGAGATCAAGGTTTTTATTTACAGAGAGCTGTATTTTCGCCTAATGAAACTTTCATATAGGTAGGTATAGTACATGCGAGAATTGTGATTAAAAGCCAGAATTTAATGTAGTTAAAGTGATTTATTTAATTTTGTATACAATACTTTTAATAAGTAACCAATCGGATTTTTTCCATAAAATAATTTGTATATCAAGTAGCCTTTATAAAAAAAATACTTGATTTCACTGCCCATCCCAAATGGACCAAAAAGTACACAGCGTTTGACCTGTGTTGTAACGATTACTTTTCGGTACTCAAAAATGTGGATGGCTTGCCAATTGCGGTGTTGGCAGAGCTAAAAGCAAAAGGATTTGGTTTTATGGAGGATTTTTGAAGATAATGCAATTAGGTTGAAATTTTTTGAATAAGAAATTATCGAATCGGCATGCATGAATATCCGAAGATAATAAAAAACCGCCTGCAAAAGTACCAGATTTCTCAGTAACCGCTATACAAATAAAAACAAAAAGTCAAAAGTGGGCAGCTGAACACGTAGATGTTGATTGGAGCCAATTGGTTTTTACCTACGAGCTCACCTTTTAAATGGTAATTACTATTAAGCATGTCTGGTCCCCTGAATGCAGCAAGCTGCTCCAGCCATCTGTGAAGCATCCAGAAAAGTGAGTAATTTGGGATGATCCGAAACAAAAAACCTCTCCAATTTTTTATATCTTCTGCCAAGTTCCACCAGTTGTTCTTCCCAAGTGTAGACGAATACTTTTGCACTTGGTCTTAAGATTATGCCCGTCGACGCCCTTGCTTTCGTTGTGCACCCATGGGTATGGAATGGAAAGATTTTTTCACCGGCGGTTGGTCCCAACTTAGACAAATATGAAGCTAAATGTGCGGAAAACTTAAATTTAAGCGTTTGAACACAATGTTGTCATCTTTGATATACTCGAGTGAATTCGACGCAACAGTAAGGCACTCCGCACATTAAGCGCCGAGTCATAGTAGTGTAATCGTTGAGGCATACTAAAGCATGAAGCTTTAATGCCGGATACATGCATTTCAATCAAACTCTGTACACTATGATTCATAATCAGCCTAATCATAAAAGCTCCATAAATCTAAGTGCCCAACATAGTAAAGCGCTTGCCGTTTTGAAATCGTCATCTGATTACTTTCTTATGTTTGAAATAAAATTTATTTGTCATTTTGAGAGGAAATAAACGAAAATTAATGATTTCGTGCTGAAATTCGTGCAAATGGTACTGAAGCATAGGTGTTTATGCAATATTACATTGCAGAAATATTCGCGGAAGTGTGTAATTGAGAAATAACGGCCAGAAAGCGTATAAAAATACAGGGCGCGCCAGTGCGCAAAAGTCGCGGCGTCATGCATTCGTTTGGGCATGACGAAACGATTACACTATTATGATGAGGCGCGTAATGTGCGGAGTACCTAAGGTATCTTAAGAGTCTCTATCACAAATACCTACGCATGTACATACTCAAATCTTCCAAAGAGTTCATAAACATTATTACGAAGGAAAACATTTCATTTGACTGCATTTCATAAGTTCAAACTGCCTATAGGCGTTCAACGCTTTTATTGCTTTTAGTTCTTAAGGAGCCTTAAGTTTTGGGAAGCTTTGTATGTATGCAGTTGCCGTAGGTGCGTTCACGCATACATACATACCCTTATGTATATGTATATATTTATGTGAGTATGTTAAAGCACTGCCGACTTGTTGAAAACTTTTGCAAAATAAATGTTATGCTTCAGGAAAGTAGGAAAATGAAAAGCTGTGGATGAAGTATGCAACTTAACTGTTAGTTAATTCGACATTGCGCTGGCGACGAAAGCAGCAAGCCCCAACTAAAGAAAATAAACACATACATAGATACTTATGTAACTATGTGTGTATGTATGTGAATGAAGAACAAAAAAAAGTGAAAAATCCTTAATCTGAAACAATGCATAAAGTTGGAAAGAATTTTTTCACTTAAATTTAACTTTAACGGGAAAAGTTTTTTATGCTGAACGCTCTACTGCAACTGGGTAACTCAAACAATAAAACCTTAACTAAGTCAGACAACGTCTAAAAGAAATCATAAAATCAAACAAGTTGAGGCACAGAAAATATGAATGAATGAATTTGAAATGAGCTAAAAGAAGAAAGTAATGCATTTTCTTAACTCTTAATTTTAATATATATGTATGTACAGTGTACATATACTTATGTATGTATTTATAGAATCCGTCTGGTTTGTGACGCTTGACGGATGGTACTTGTCTTCTGAATCAAGTCAAATAAGTAGAAAAAGATTAAGTATACATTTGTGTATTAATGAAAAAAAAATATATTTTTATAAAAGGCGTAGCTATGCACAGACGGACAGAAAGAGGGTTGTTTAGTTGAGTTTCGAAGTAGCTTTTGATTTATCTGTATATCCGTAGTTGCAGATTAGCGTGGGCCGAAAATCCACTTTTTCAGAATTTTGATTGGTAATAGCTAAACTATATTTCATCATGTTCTAAAGACAATCACCCAATTTCTTAGCTTATTTCGATTTTCTACAAAAAAGGTCCATATACCAAATTATGTAGGACACTAAGACTTTCGAGGATACTTGTAATTTTATTAAAAAAATGCACTTATTATTATATATTTTTTTGCATTGAACTTTGATGAACTTGGACGAGCCTAAGATTTTGACCAAGAATTGTCATCTTTCACACAGATTGTGTTTTGAGCATAATGAACCATATTTTTGCTATTACCAATCAAAATTTAAAAATGCGGATTTTCGGCTCACGCTGTTTAATGTAGAAAGTTTTGTTTGCAGTGCAGAGAAAAAGAATACCTCCTCTTAAAACCACTTTAATGAATTTGAGAAAATATTTAGAGAATAGAAAATATACTTATATATCACCCGAATTTAATATATGTGCTTGATTTAAAAATGCGCTTCCTTTGTCTAAATCAGAGGTTACCAAGATTTTTTTTCTCATAGATCACTTTCAAAATTGTACTGGTTTCGGTGGACCACCCCGAAAAATTTCTACCATATTCTCAAAACTGCTAAAAAAATATGAAGATTTCTTTTAACGATAGAAATTCGCATCGGAGATGAGTTTAATTCCTAAATTGGGAGTAGTAAAAATAAAATTAGTACATTTTCTTGTTTTCTATTTGTTAAATAATATAATTATAGACTTGATAAAATTAAAACTAAACATTAATAACGTAACTTGAACAATTCAAATAACTAACTGTGATTGGGATGAACTTGATGGGTTGACAGTTTTTTTTGTTCACCGGAGGCCACTATCCAATTCCTGTGTTGAATTGCTTGGTGATTCCGGAAATCAAGTTAATTTATTTATTTTTTTCTAGAGATAACTTTTCGAGATATTTGCAATTTAACATTATTCAGCGTAGTAGCTGGAGTAGTTCCTTTTAATCATGTATATCTTACTAACAAATTATGAATAAGAAAAATTAAAGCTAGTAAAATGATGGTTTCTGAGAAATTAAATAATCATTGAAGGTTCATTGTGATTTTGGTGTAAAAATGAAAAAAAAAAATTAAAACCTTAACACGAAAAACTAAAAAATAAGACTTTGTGTACATTTTTTTCATTTGTGTTAAAGCATGTTCTGTTACAAAAAGATCAAGCTACTAATGAACAAAATCGATGGACAAATAAAGAGGAATGAGCGGTCAAAAGAAAATGCACAAAGATTTTTGCTAGAAAAATTAGCATGTTACTCAAACGTAATGTGAGAAGAGAAGTACAGAACAAAAAATAATATGAAAGTAAAAAACAAACAAATTTTATTGATTAAAAGTTTAACTTTATTCAATAAAAATACAAAATTGGCACATGGGCGAGTAATTTGAAAACAATTGTTTTTAAAGAAAAGCTTTTATTAGTGGTTAATAAAAAAATCTAGTCCCGCGGCACCTAACGGCTTGGTTTTTGTGTAGATATTTCCTCTTTATTTCGGTCTATAAATACGGGTTTTTTCAAATACCTCGACACCTGCGCCACCTAGCGGATGAATTCATATTTCACATTGTCGCATTGTCGCCAGGTCCTGAACTAAGTTTAAAGTCTGTAGCATTGAATATATGAGCAAACTATCGGGGGGTGGTTAAAATGTATTGCAGGATTTGATTACACACAGGTGAAACATAATAAAAGCTTGTAAAAAGGGAAAAAACAGTAAAATTTTTACTTCCGTAAATTGCATATGGCTGAGGGATATTATAAATAAAAATACTTTGTGCTACTAAGCCGGACTCTACTTTCCGTATCAGTGTTTTTTTTTTTTTTAAAGGGTATTCCCTTTGCAAATTGTAGCTCAAAACGTTTTTTCACCTTTCCTATAGCATCTTTCTTTAAAAAAATTAAACACTTTTTATGTCATTATTGGGACGTAATAAAATTTGCTTCAATTGTGCTATTGAGCTTTGTGCCACAATTTGTTTTAAGAAAAATGGAAAAATCAACAAAATCTACGGGGCACCACTTATAGTTGCTATTTCCGAGATCACAACGCCTCCGCGTCAGAGTTCTTGCTCTAGATTTCAGCATAAATCGAACCCGTATCATCGATGTGCAAATTCAGCAACGCTTACCACTGAGCTATGTACAATCCGCAAACGCTTAAACACCTTTTCCTTTTTCTTGATTGAGTAGCCATTTACAATGAAATTTGTCAGCTAGGGAAGTAAAGTTATTGACAGTCAGCATGATTCAATAACTAAAGGTTTGCTCATTATTCACATTAGAGTTTTGACACACCCTTTACTCCCTTACAAAAGCTTTGCACACACACACGAATCCACACACAGTGGCTTGCTAAGGGAGCAGATTTTGTCAAGAGGGAGCGAGAAAACTGTTTCCTGAGCAAACCTTTTATTATTGGATTTTATTATCGTGATCTATAAGTACCATTTTGAACTGAGATATCTAACCTTTTATAATTTTTCGAATCAGATAGAGAAAATTCAAATTAAAAGTACGAAGTAAAACGGCTCAAAAAGAAGTACTATACTTCCAAAAGTAGTACGATTGGTCACATTACTCATACGCCATGTACACCTGTGTAACACTCTTTTCTGCTTCTGTTAACGTTTGAATTTTTTCATCATATTTTTCTTGGTTTACGATAGATTTATCTGTGCTCATTGAATTATTATCCACGCTTAATCCAACAATAAAAGTGATCACAGTACTTTCCTACATCGATTTATAAAGAATTGCTATGCTGCTATTTTGCACCTTTATAAGAAACTCAGCAAATTTGAAGCATTCAGGCTGTCCTTAGTTTTTCCGATAGTTTGCTCCGATTCCATTGGGCAAAACGCAAGTCTCCAGTTTTCCATATTGTCATCCAGTTCTTTACCCTGAACAAACCACAATGCCTTGCAGTCTCCTTCTCTTCATCGCAGAAGAGGCAGTATGAACTTACATTCGTGGTAAAATTTTGAGAAGGAACCAGCATTTTCCAGTGGCTTCTGGATTACCTGCAGTTACTTCAAACTCTGTTCGGTTCCCGTTATCTCCACTTAAACATCCATTTCACTAGGCAGGGTATTACAAACACATTCGATTTTAATAGCCAAAAACCTGTTTTTACACCCACGAACCGTCCGTCAAGAAATCTTTGGCCATATCTTCTTAACGAAACTCTCCTCTGCAAAGAAGATTAATAGGCATATACGGCCTACAATACCAAGCACAGACGACTCAGACACGTTAAAGGCGAAAGGAGTATGTGCATGCACCTTATCAACTCCTCGCCACCGTACCTGAATAGCTCAGCTGGTAGGCTGTCAGCTCCAGCAGCTTTAGTGTTTTTCAGCAGTGTTATTGCTATTCGAACTTCGTCATATTTAGGTTATTCTGATTATTAGTAGAATCTTTACTACTGTCTCCCATTGACACGTATGTAGTTATGAACGGCAGCCTATTACGTAGAAAGTACTTGAAATTCTAGCATATTTCTCTTTAAACTTTAATCTCACTGAGAACAGAATGTCGCACAACAGTATCACATAAGAAATATACAATAAATGAGCATTTAAATAAAGTTATCATCTCCTTGTATTTCACGTACATTACGTCATTTCAGCAGATCAACAGTGTTCATGGCGCTTTTTAAGCCTTAAGCGCGCTAAACTTTTTCGTTAGAAATCCTAGAACGTATGCGTAACGAAAAGAGGCACGAAAATACATCAGGAATAATGTTATGTTATGTGGTTATTAAACTTTATAAAAACCAAGGATCTTTGGTTGCGAATATTTTCAAATCCCTGATTTTTAATAAACACAGAAACAAATTTAATGATGTAGTAGTTGTTTTTAAATTATTTTTAGTCATTGTTGAGTAATCTACTCCCTTTTCTACAAAGCGGGATTTCGAAAAAATACGAATAAGGGCCTTTTTACATCAAGGTAATGATACACATGTTAGGAGTCGACCAGAGCTTCTTAAAGTGGGTTCCGCGAAACCCAAGAGTTCCATAGAAAAGTCACCGGGGTTCCGCAAAATTAATTTTGGTATGAATAAGAACGGCGGTCGGTTTGAGTTGCACACAGAAATAAAAGTTCTATAAACAGATTGACCGAGACGCAATTCAAGTACATATTTGTACTCTTAGTTGGTATGATTGCCTTACTGAGTGACATACATACCTGCATGAGAGCGTTGAGCTTGCGCTTGGCCGCTGAAGCCAAAATGTTATATACAACATTCTACAACAAACGCGATGAATTGCCAAATGAAATGTGAAATGTCATAACTGAGCACTTGGTGCATCACCTGAAATCTTTTTCATATTACCTTTCGGATGGTAGTAGTAATATCGGTTTTGTACAAAATTTATTTACGAAGCATTCATAGAGTGTTCAGACTACTTTGACCTTGAAACACACATTTTAATCTATGGTTCTGAAAGAGTATTGGGTTAATGTTAATACCGGGGACAGACATCTGGTTTTTCTTCCTAGCATTTCCAAAATACCATATGTCTGTTAGCAAATATTATAATATTATTCAAACGACTATGTGAGCAGCTTTGTGTTTTTTTGTAGTAACATTACAACTTTCCGAAGGTTGTAATTTTGTGGTATTCTCATTGTGAATGGCCATTTCGCACTAAATATACCCAAAAATGGCAGCTATCAGCTACTCATTTATCAAAAAATCGTTGAAATTTTCGCGCAATTGAAGCCGAAAGTTTACACCGCAAGTTCTGATTCAATATCTAATGTTTATGTGTTGTTCTTCAGAAACATATGATTTGACACTGAAATACTTAGATAATGTCTGTCACTAGGGCAGTGTTTTAAATACCACAAAAAAATTACCAGAATGCAAATCCCAGATGTCGTCTGTCCACGGTATAAGAGTAAATATCAAGAAGTCACTAAAAAGGCCATATTAACTTTGCTTCCTTCTGTCACAACGTACTCTGTCAACAGGGTTTTCAGCTTACACTTATAACGGGTGATTTTTTTGAGGTNAAACAAATTCAGGGTCGAAATTGGATGCTACCCCAGAAATACGCAGCTTCTTTTTTAGTGAAGGTTTTTATTCAGTAAAGGTTTTTATTCAGTAAAGGTTTTTATTCAGTAAAGGTTTTTATTCAGTAAAGGTTTTTATTCAGTAAAGGTTTTTATTCAGTAAAGGTTTTTATTCAGTAAAGGTCTTTATTCAGTAAAGGTTTTTATTCAGTATAGGTGTTTAGTAAGGGTTCCATTATCTTTAAAGTTTAAGAACCCCTGGATTAGACTGTTGCCTAAGCCATCATGCAATATCTGCATATACATATACGAATGTTTGTATGTATAGACAAGGGGCACAAGTGATAGTCGCCGAGGCGTACATACATTCCCATAAGTAAAAACGTCTGCGTAGGCGTTGGAGCAGAAGTCGTGTGAAGGAAAAGAAATAGAGCAGCAACTCACATACACTTAGCTACTTCACAGAAGAAGACTCACAGCCAGATAAAGCAGTAAAGCGCTGGAAAAGCGCAAAGCTTGAATAGGCCCAGAAATTGCCGGAATTGAGGAGCAAAAACATGGAGCTGTAGGAGAGTTGAGCGTACACAAAGCTTTAATCTGCAAGTCTTTGAAATAATGCAGACAATTGCAGACAATGTGTCCTTGCCATTCCGTTTACACACACGAATTTTCATTTCCTTTTTTTTACTTTTGTTGAGTGGCTGCAGGCAACTTCGTGTCCTTGTCTCATTCTTTTCGCACATGCACAAGCACACTCACATTAGTACTGGCATAGAAACATGTACATATGTACATACATATGTATGTATATGTGTATGTATGTATAGTCATGCTTGCATTGTTGTCGCTACACGTTTCCCTTTCGTGCTGCATATTTGTTTGGTTCTTCTTCGCTTGGCTTTGTTTTTGTGCGCTTCCACAAAAAGAAGAACGAAATGATGTCGCTGTTATTTTATTTAAAGTCAACTTGGCGGTTTGTTTATCGCTCTACTGTTTTCTGTCTCACTGTTCGTTTATTATTGCTGTTTTTGCTATTGTTGACTTTAGTCTAGTGGTTTGGTTGTTGCCAAGCAACATGTCGTTGCACAAAATATCCGCTTGCAATTAAAGTCACATCAAGTCGCATGTCCGGGAATTCGACGTCATTTGCAGAAATTTGTGTTGAAATTAAATGCAGTTTTTTGGCAGGCAAACGATTTGTACACATGCTAGATTAGACATACATATCCTCGAACAGAAAAAATTCCAAAAAAAGTAATTAAAAGGAGATATTGTAACGGGAAAACATAGTGTTGCCATACGCTCTGTAATGTAAAAATGTATTTTTCTTTGTGATTAAAAAGATTTACATAGAATACGACTTAAATAGCAAAGAAAAGTACTCAAAAGAATTCCTTTGTCAATTGCACCACAAAAAGGATAAAAAATACCACAGCTCAGCGCCTAGCAAAAAATATACTACAGAAAAAATAACGTTTTAAAGAACGTTTAAATTGCCTCTCATTAAAATCGTAAAATGATTGACGCATTGTCGCAAAGCGAATACGAATACATATAAACAAAGTTTGTAAGAGAAATAGAATCATTTGTAACATACTACACGTACGGTGACCAGATTTTTGTGGAATAAAATCGGGACTTTTCTCGTATCGTATCAAAATATAATAATTAGTTTTTAGAACGAAAAGATCTAAACTTTTTTAATGCAGTTCTATTTAAAACCAAACAAAGAAAACCAACCTAAACAAGTAAGAAAGTCTAAGTTCGGGTGGAGCCGAATATTAGATACCGCGCAAATATTACATATAGTTTTTTTCGCCTTTCCGATATAAGCAGGGGTGATCCGGGGTCCGATTTCAATAATTTTCAGCCTTTACATGGCAAGCCCAATAATCAATCTGAGTTTGGTACAAATTGCTCGAACAGTTACCGGTATATACATATGTGGTCATATGTGGGTGGTGCCACGCCCATTTTCTAAAATTTTTTGATAAACGTATTTTGTAAAGAGTTACCGGTTAATTCTTGTTTCATTCTGATCATTTATGTATATGTATTTATGTACACATGTTACAAACAACCGTTATGTGAACATAGTTATAATACCCTTGTGCACAAGTGCGCTCGGGTATAAAAATGATGTGAAACTGTATACAAATATATCGGAAGTTTGGTTATCTGTTAGACTGAACATATTCTACCTATCAAGTTTATTAATGAAATCTCCGAAAACGTAATTTTTGAGTTAGCATATGTATCTATATTATTAAACGTGCGATATATGTATGTATACATCTGACTGTCCCACGAATATCTGGAAAAAAAAAATTGTATGTGCATATTCTCTCTATTTGTGATTTCTAGCCTAAATAACGTATACATATACATATGAAATTTTATGCAAAAAATTCGATATGTTTCATATGTTTGAACGCACTTTTAGTAAATTTGCATCTTTAAATTTTTAAAAGAATGGCGGGATTTCTTTCAAGAACATCGAAAAAAGGCTGCAAAACGATGTGTTTTCCAGTCGAATAATTTGTGTTTGTCCTGAATATTTGCTATTGTAGAACTTTTTTTAATTGGTCTGACAGGGCGTATGATGAACATTGAATTATCAAAATCAACTTTTATATCTTTTTTTCTTAAAAAAAAGTGGTTTGCGTAATATTAAATAAACAAAATAAAATGCTTTAGTATTTGATTAAGGATTAATTGTGGAGGTAGGTATTAATAAACAAATTTTAAAAATATCATTCGAAATTTGTATACTTTTTTCTCCTTATATATATTCATAGGACTTAAATTACACTAAGATTCTTCAAAATGCACTCAAACTTCTCAAACATCTTTAAGGGTAATATTTTTAAAGGACATTTTTGGCATGTTCCAAAAGGATAATTGAAAACAAAAGTTATAATTAATCCAGCTTCGAGTTCTTCTTTAAATCGATACCCATATATCCATATTTTGTGTAAACTTTTCGAAATATATTATAATTTATGGTCCTTTGAAAGAAATTTTATTGGAAAGTTGTTAAGAGAAAACTAATAAAATGAGGGGGTATGCGTTAGAAAAACAACTTTGCTTTTTTGGAATAGTCTACTAAACGAGTAGGTACACTCATACATATCTTGTGTATATTTTTCATATCCATGATTTTTTAAGCAAATTAGAATTATTTGTTATAGTTTCACCAATTTATTTGTTAGTATCGTTTAATAAGAAGACATCAAATAACAAGAAAATTACAAAAAAAAATATACACCGAAATACAGCGAGAACATCAGTTTGACAGAGTAAAACATAACAAAAGATCAGAGAAAGTAAAGATCTAATGTTTTTGGCTCCTTTTATTCTATGTTCTTGGAGATAACGAAAGATCTGCCACTTTTGTCTGAAAAATGGTTTTTCCTTAGCTCCCAACTCACCACACTGTCGTTGGTCTCGGCTGAGTGGCAATTGCATATATGTCACAATTTTCTACTAGTTTTAAAAAAGGTTTCAAATTCCAAGCGTTTTCATCATTCTGCTGTTGTCTTCGCTTGAAATAAGAATCTTTCTTCCTTCAAATAAACTGCTTTGCAACTTATCGCAGCGTATATCGGGGTAAGCGGGGCATTTCTCGTTGTAGCAAATACGTATATTTCTCGAATCGCTTACATCAGGCAACTTCTTCCGTGGACGGTCTAATTGCAGCCACATTTTCCTTTTTGTAGCCGCTAGTATTTAGCACTGAAATTCTGGAAAACAATTAAACTAATTTTGTACATTTCATTAATCGCTCTTTAGCATCAACCAAATTATTTCACGGTGTGGCAACTCTTACCAAAAGGCAGGGTAAAATGCACATCAACATGTCTACTGCTACACTGATGGCTAGAGTTTGAAATGGGCTTATTTGTTGTTGGTATTCTGTTGTCTCAGCGTTTAGTTGGCGTCCCTTTGAGATGTTCATGAGCTTACGACACATGCACATACACACATACATACCTAAAAAAGATTCACTACGTTACTTATTGGCGCCGAACACGTTTTTCATGCTCATATGAATGCAGCGTGTTCAACTGTCGCTTACAAATTGTAATACGGTTGTACCATTTGTCAATGGAGACACATAAATACATACATCTGCTTGTATATATATATATATATATATGCACACGCGACTGCCTAGAATTGTCGACATTCACATATGCATATATATGTATGTATGTACATACGTATTCCCAAAGCTTCTGACATATTCTCACGTCTGCCTGGATGCTCATACGCCCACACACATACACTTTGCTTTATTCTACTCCCCTCCACTTTCATTTCTACGATATTTCCGAATCCGGACAGTCTTGATTTCTTTTCAGCTTGTCGCCTGGTGGCCTTAAATGTCCGCTTTGACTTTGAGTGATATTTTCAAATTATTTCACTAAGAGTTGGTTTGCTGCTGTCATATGAGCGGCGGTTGCGAAGGCTTTGCATTGGGTCAAGTGCTCACTTAACAGCATTCAAGTTTAATATTCTACATACATATTTGATTTAATTTTTTTTTTACAAAAATTCCAGTTGGTGTATTGAAAGTTTGTGAGCACATTGTGAAAGAATTTGCATGATTTTTCCTCTGATTTACCTAGTATAAAAGTAGCATTTTTTCTAAATGTTTTATTCGTTTCTTATTGTTTCAGGCTACTTTTGGCACATCACAGATTTGCATTTGGACACATACTACTCGACGCAAGGAGATGTTATGCACAGTAAGTAAAACATTTTATACATACATACTACACTGAAAATAAATTTTCGTAAAAATGCCGTGGAAAACTTTCGTAGTCTTGGTTTTCGTACAACGGACGAAACTTTCGTTCATAATATGAACACATTTTTCGCAACGAAACAAGATTTTACCAATCCTTCGTAAATATAACGAAAGGACTAATGCTTATTTCTCAAGTAGTTTTGCTCCATGGCAATTTTAAATTTTATGTAAATGGTAGCGGCACATTGGGTGAACTAAATGCATTCCTACATACATATTTATGTACAACTGTAGGTAATATTGTATGCGTCTTCCCAGGTAGGTTAAGTGCGGGTGATAAACCCATTTAGAACACTTAAATACTGTGTACATAACTACAATTAAAATGGTGAAAAATATTACATTTTCGGCATGTGACTGCAAAAAAACTTTAAAATACACCCAAATTGTGGTTTCAAAGATTTCCAGGGAAATTCGATTTAAGTGGCAATCGAAAAATGACCACCAACCAAGTAACCAAATTAGACGAATAGGTTAATTTTTAACCATTTGACCCTTTTTGGCGCGACATTTTTTCAATTTGAATCGTAATATCTCCACAACAAGAGTTTTCCAGATACAAGCTATATACCAGATGAAAGCTAAGGTTTTGGGCTAGACTTGTGGAAACCTAGAATAAAATCGACTGAGCAGTTTTTGAGAAAATGCCCGAAATGTATATTTTCAGCAGCCCGATTTTTAGTTTTCAGGCGATAACGTTATGACTTATTTATACTTTATAAACGCAAAAGACAGCTTTAGGTAGCTTGTTTTAAGACCCTTCTACTGATATCCACATGAATGACATGGATTGAGTAGTGCCGCCTCAGTGGTAGTTTAAAAACTGCATTTTTTCGAACTTCAGGCAGCAGCCACGCCCACAAAGGCATACGAATCAAAACATTCTGGAACAAAACCTTCTTAGTTTTTTTGGTACTTTACTTCCTGAAAGTTGGAAAAAAATTAAATGGTGGTACGTACAGACGCCACATACATAGCAAAGCATCTCGTAGTGGAGACACGAAGCAAAGTACATTTAGCTCTGTATCTTTCCAACTAGCAGCCGGAACTTAATATATAAGGTATCGTTTGAAANGTACTTTACTTCCTGAAAGTTGGAAAAAAATTAAATGGTGGTACGTACAGACGCCACATACATAGCAAAGCATCTCGTAGTGGAGACACGAAGCAAAGTACATTTAGCTCTGTATCTTTCCAACTAGCAGCCGGAACTTAATATATAAGGTATCGTTTGAAAGGTATTGGCCTACATAATAACACTAAATATGTTGGGTTTGCCCACATGCCCCCTTAAACCGGCAAAAGCAAACAAATGGTTTTTGTTTCGCAACACTTTAGCCAAATTTTTAAGAATCCGGTTAATCGTTTATGAACCTTGAATACATTTTCTGGACACACTCTGCAAGACCTTTCCAACGATACCTCAAACATGTCGATTGGACGTCTGGATAAAAACTTCCAAATCTCGTGTGCTTTGCCGTACGCTGTGATACATATAAAATGATACACTCAATGCTAACAAAATAATTTGTAAATTTTCAAAAAGTAAATATGTAATTCATCCGATTCTGTGTCAAATTATTCTCGCTAACTTCAAAGTAATTCCATTTAAGAAGAATAAAAACCTGGCTGTAGTCGACAATGAGCGAAAATGGATTGAACGGTAAACTAATAATTAAATTTTTAGTTCAATTGTTTATTACTTTTGTCTTTACGTTTGTGTCTTTTGAGTGTACATCGAAAGTTTGTATCAGAGAACCAATCTGAAATTATTGATAAAACTATAGACCGGTTTGGTGAACAGCCAAGACGTTTACTTTTTAAGTAATTGAAGCTCGCAACGATGTATGCATTTTTATTTTATCTTACAAAATTGCAGAGGTATATTGCATAGTATACCAGACGTTCCCTTTCAAAACTTTACTCGTTTCGGTGGGTCCCCTGATGCTCATTTCTAACATATTCCCAAAGCTCATCAAAAAGTGCGAAGATTATTTGTAACGATGTAATTTTGCGTAGCGGGTGAGTTTCAAAACAGATTCGACTATGTGCGAGTGCGGGCTCGGTGCTGGAATTAAACCAGCATTCCCCCTCAGGGAACTCTCTCTCTCTCTCTAGAATCTCTTCAATAAAGGTAACGGTGGCGTACCATCCTGTAACATTGAAAAGACACAAGTGCTCAAATATCTGCCGCCGGCAATTTTCGCATCGCCTCACTCAGTGTTATACCAATATCCGCTTCTTTTTAGTCTGCAGGTGGCCTTTAAGGCTTCCTCACGTATGATGACACAAAGTGACGGTAAGTTCACCAGTGCGTCAAGTGCACTATACATTAATGTTAAATAAATAGGCTATCAAGCAACTATTTTGGTTCTTTACTATCGAAACCAGATGAATTTCGTCGAAGAAGTCGAATAGTTCTAACCGATCTAAAAATTAATGAGGTTGTTCACACTTGCCTGGTTATCAGGTTATCTGATTAAAAATTATTATTGTGTAGTAAGTTTTATTGTTGTAAACTGAATAAAAAATATAACCACATAAGCTGATAACCAGGCAAACGTGAAGAACCTCACTATTTTTGTATTGTCACTTATAGTTCATTTCAAAAGCTGGGCAAAAAATATGAAAAAAAAATGATTTCTATCCAATTTGTGGTATTAGATTTTACATAGTAAAATTTAAAAAATAATAAAAAAAATGTACACATAAAACATTGCAATGCAAAAGACAAAAATTCAAAGATCTTGAAATTTGAATGAAATTGTTTAATTTCAAATTCTTTTTCGGGTCAGTTTACAAAGTCGATTTTTATTTTTATTTGTTTACTGTTATTGTTATTATACAAGTCTCTTCCAACACAAAAAAATAAAAAAAATAAAAACGATAAAATAATAAGTAGTTGTTAATTTAAAAGAATTGGCAATATACATATGTCTGCGGACATTTGACAAAACAACCTCTTTCAAAATTAAAAATTTTTGAGGAGAGCGAAAAAAACATATTAAAAGCTTTCCACAACATATTAAGTTTCTTATAATGAAGGACAAATATTTGTTGAAACTGGACACATATTAATAAACAAGAATTTTTTAATAAATTTTTTTAATTAAATAACATACATTTTTTTAAAAAATAGAAAATATAGAAGTAAGTCCTTTTGTCAAATGCTTTTTCCAACAAAAATCATCTTACACCACACAATTTTCTTTGTCAAAAAGTAAAATAGTAAATTGTAAAGACTGACATAAATTTTCTATTAGAGGCCATTTTAATGTGTCGGTAAGACATAAATACGCGCACTGAAAAGTCATGTATACTACATATGATAGAAATCTTAAAAAAAAAATTCTTATCTCGAGAGAAATTTTTTCGTATATATGTATATATTTTTTTGATTTTGGGTAAATTTTCAATGTAAAATTGGAACATATTTAAATTTTTTGTTATGAGTATAGATAGACAATTTCTATTTAATAACACAAACAAACGGGATGAAAAATTTTAACCCATTCAAATGGTGTAGATTTTTGATCACTGATATCCCTAAACAAGTACACTGTGCAACGTTACAATACCCCCGTGCATAACTGCACTCGCAATGAGAAAATTTTGTCAACTTTACAAAGTCAATTTTCTCTTCTTCTAACAATGAGAAATTCTCTGCAAAGCCACCCAATTAAATACACCCACTTGAAGCATAGCAGAGCACTTGCTCTTAAAAAGTTGAAAATTTCATTGGACTTGCTATTTAAACTTCGACCAAAGTCAAACTATCTACTTAACTGGCAGTTTCCGCCAAATGCAAGCACCTTTCGCTTTCCTTTTGGCAGAAAGTCCTGCAGAGCTCAGACTTTCATTTGACTTTGTAAATTGTTATTTTTTCAATCAAATTAAAATTTTATTTCTATTGCGAATTCCACACAACACTTTGCTCTTTTCACTTTTTGCTTTCCGGCTTTTATTTTCATTTCACCGGTCGGAGAAGCCCCTCTCATGCCGATATTGCTTAGCTTGGCTGCAGTTGTGTGAGTTGTATTAGTCGTCTTTATTTGTTATTGTTTGCTTTCTTTTATGTACTGGCCTGGGTCAGGGGGTACACATTCCAATTTGTGGTGAATTTTTCAGTAAAATAAAAGGATGACACTGGCAGGGAAGTGCCTGCGGGTGGTCAAAGCAAGCGCACCAAAATTGTGCTCACCATTAGGACAATGAATGGCCGGCCGGTCACATAGCTTTCGGCGTTGTCAGCACAAATGTCTGTTGTTCCATGCCTTCAACTCTCCAATTTCATTTTGTGGTTTTAGCAAAAATTTTCTATGCTTTTTTATGCTTTTAATTTTATTAAATCTACTTTTTTTTAATCCAACAAAGGAAACGCTGTGGCACTTCCTTGGGTTTTTTTTTTTGTTTTCGTTTGGTTATCTGTGCAGCTTATATGGATTTTTTAGCTTTGTTTTTGTCGGTTTTTCACCGACATTTATATGCGCCAAAGCTTTGTTTGTTTTTCTTGTAGGAAGATTATCTACCAAGCATTTCTAAAACGACTTTTTCCATTTACGCTTCTTTCTTTGCAGGTTGCTGGCGGATTGACGGTCAATCGCCGAGCGCTGCCATTCGTTCACCGGGTCGCTTTGGTGATTACTTCTGCGACAGTCCTTGGAGTCTAATTGAGTCGGCGGCGAAAGCAATGAAGTCGCGACAAGGCGACAATGTCGAATTCGTGCTATGGACGGGGTAAGTAAATAGTGTGAGAGGTGCGAGAGAAAAGATTATAAAGGCAAAATGCTGATTGTGTTTACCTAAAAATATATTTATTTTAATGGAAATTTGTTGTCGGGAGCTCAATGAAGTGACTGAAATTGTGTAACTAGTAGTTTGCTTAGTTGTACATTTTATATTTTCTCAGTTCTTTCTTAGTGTTTTGTTAAGCAGTTTAGTTTCAAGTTGTGTAACATTAAACCACAAAGAAAATTGTATCAAGCCCTTGGATTAGTTTGTGTATGTATATGCAAGTGTGCCAAATAAATTGCAAGACAACCAGTTTTCTTTTGCGATGCAAGGGTAAAACAAGGTAAAATAACAAGTAATCAAATGCAATTAAACTAGACAAAGCCGCTTATGGTATCTAATGCATACATACGTAAGTTTCGTAAAAATAGCAAAAAGGTCTTAGTTTAGAACAAAGAATGCTTTAACAGTTTCTTTGTATTCGCAAAAAGTATGCTTATTTTGAGGCGATACACTTTTATGGTATTACCGAATATCGTGTTATTTAGGTACGTTATTGATTAACCTTGATATGTGGTATATTCAAATACATATTGCACTCTCTAAATTTATTATAAGGGTATGTTTTTACTTGTGTGCCATACTTACATTCATTTTTAAAAATAGCTTAGACTCAACAAACATCAAAATAATATTTCTCAAACCTTGTAGAAATTCATAGTTTCCAAGTTGATATCCAACATACAATATCATTCTCAAACTCATCTCTAACTTTGGACTGAGTTAAGAAAAACAATTTTCTCCAATATGGCAAAAATACAATAAAAAATGCAAGTGACAGCGTTGGCAAAACATGTGCATTTGAAAGTATAAAATCGTCTCGTAGATAAGTATGTAAATAGTGATGAGAAACGAATTGTTAATTATCAAGAAAAAACTAAAGCTATATAAAGAGGAAAATTACCAACAAAAGATATATAATGTCTTCAAAGAAAATAAAACGCGAAGTGAGTCAAGTGATAGACTTACTCTCGGACTGCAGACGGACGACTGAAAACTTGACTCTTAATTATAGTACCCGATATTGACTACGTAATACAAAAGGAGTAAACAAATACATATTCAGCCAGAACAGGTTCCCTTTTCACTTTTCATTTCCGTGTAATCACTTTGGGTGAATTTCGTGCGAAATTGTGTTCGGGAACGCTCAATTATTACATACCGTTCGCTGGAGTGGAATGAACCTATTTTTACTGATAGTAAAGTATCTATCTATTTTACGGACATCTCAAAAATAGATTATGGCGTAGGTTAGGGAATTTTTTCAACTGACCTCCAAATCGAAGTGTCTATTCGACTACCGAGTTCGGCCAGTGTTTTCAGAGGTATTTGCCATTAAAGAAACCTGCAAATTATTTTAGCCTCGAAGACGGCAAGTTCCAGCAATGCTATTTCCTCGGATAGCCAAGCAGCTACCAAGGCGCTTGGCCCTGTAAGCATCACATCCTGCATATTAAACAGTGCAGAGAGAACGTTAGGGATTTTGCTGACATGCATGTCGTTACACTAATCTGGGTGCGAGGGTAAAGCAAAATTCATGAAAATAAGATGGCGGAGGAACTAGCCAGGAAAGGGTTGGCTCTGTATGTCTCAGAGGCAGAGGATGTACTTGTGCCTCTGAGCTATATCAAGGGCCCCATCCTGTAGGGACTGCAGGAGTATGTGGCCCACCGATTGCGCCAAACGCACTTAATTTCTCATCAAACTCAACAGGAGGGATTTATCTCTACTAACTGCCGTTTACACAGGGCACTGGTCCGTGGGAATGCGTGCTGCAAGACTTGGACTGACCAACAACAATTCTTGTCTTAGCTGTAATTCTCCAGATGCTGAAGATACGGTAGAGCATCCACCGGCTCTGTAATTGCCCGGCTCTATGTAGGATAGAGTCAGTATTCTAGGCAAACCCTGCTAATGCGTTTTAATAGACGTGAGTGATGTTATCCAACTGCAACCTTTTAACTCCTTGAACTCCACCTGCTTGATTTGAGAGAAATAACCGACTTCTGCTATTTTCTCTTCAGGTTAAATTTCGAGTAGTGGCTTCAAAACAGCACTCAACCAACCAACCACTATGGACAAATTTTTTCTTTTTCCAATTCATAAGAGAGAAATGTTTTTTAATTTTTTTTTAAGAATATACGTCGATTCTGTAGAACCTCAAATAACTATGAAGAAGAAAAAACAGACAGTTCTCTAACTTCCCAATACTGTGCAAAGGCAGGTTTCGGTAAATTGGTCGCTATTTTTAACTGAATCGATCAAAAAATTTAGTAAGCTCTTTGTTTTAAGCGAAGACCATAAAAAATGCAAAGCAAGTTTTAAATTCAGCAACAATCAGATATGCAAATATTTTTCTTTACTTCCTTTGTAATAGCAAATTGATTTTCCGGGAAGGTTTGTCTAAATGTTAAGGCAAATATTCGCTTACAAACTCATATCGTCGTTTAAAGAACAAAACCGCGTATCGTCATTCTTCAAAATCGCGTAGCTGACATTTGCTGCCAAAAATTGAATTTGCGCACACAAGCTCTTGGCTCAATCCTTATCCATTCTTCCTGAAATATACTAGCCATAAATGCCATTGCTTTAAAGAAAAGAGATTCATTTTGAAATATGAGTACTTTTATTCTTTAGAAAATAATTAATGCAACCTCACATATGCGGTTTTGTACTTTAAACGACGAAATGAAGCTTTACTTCTGATAGTTCAAATAACTGCAGGCTATTTTCTTTGGAAAAAATATTTGCGCAAGTATGTACATATGTATGTATAACGGTTTACTGGCAGCAATAAAAGATCACTTCCAACCACTTTATGTAGGTTACTTGTGTCAGAAACAATGCTGCTGTCCAAGAAAGTGAAAAAAAGAAAGTAAACCAAGTTTCATTGAAGGCAAGCAAACAAGCTAGACCGCATCAAAGCAATAAAAGCCAATCTAACTTGTCATGCATATTACAAATCTGACAGTTTTCAACACATGTGTCTGTTGCCATAGTTACTAACCCGCAAACATATTTTGAGCGTTCAGAATATATGAGTCGTAGGACAGGTAGGTAATGCTACGTTCAAATTGACGAGCTAAACATGTTAAATGGGCTTAAGCCAGTTAAATGAACAAAACATGTTCATAAACAAGTTAAATTGCATTGTTGTTAGAAAATTGAACCAGTTAAATCATTTAACTCGTTTGAAAACCAGTTCAGCGCAGAGTTGTATCAGAAAGCTTTCTAAACCGGCCAATCAGAAAGAAACAAAAGCTTTCATTTGACACGCCAACGTTCAAAAAAATTACGGTTTGAAAAATATAAAAAAATACCAAAATTGTATGCTGTCTGCCCGCCAAAAAAGAGGCCAAGGCGGTAATTAGTTATTTCGCATGAGGTCTCATCGTACACAGAAATAAATAGTGCATACGTACTAAACAATTTGAAGTCTCTAAGAAATCCGTATGCGTTAAGCAGACATTCGCACAAAACAAATTGAAACACAAATACTTGAGTTTGAATTTTTTTTTTCGAATTTTTATTGGTAATAAAACAACCGTCAAAATTAACTCCTAATGTGCGCTGTGGACGATTGTGTTTTCCAAAAAGCTCTTTTTCATTTAACAAGTTAAATAGGGCCGATTTGAGCATAATATAAGAAATATGAGTTTCAAAAACAAAAATGTTTGTAATCTTATATGAATCTTTTAGGAGTCATAAATGTTCCAAGTTATGAGCCAGCACTGTATGCCAATATAAAAACAATAAAGACTCGAAATTTATATATAAACTTGTTTATACAGATATGAAAAAACATTAGGAAGCAAATAAACAAAATTTGGCTGCAGCAACTGCTATTACATGAATATTGTATACTTGCAATAGTATTTGAAATGAATGACCTTGCCAACATGGCTCTAAAGTAAGTTCAATAAGAGTCGAAGAATAAGCCTTAACAGCTTAAAATCAGACTCCGAAAGTAGATACGATAAGGGTTCAAATGATTCATATTGAGGCTCATTTGATGTATGAATTTAAGCTCATATAATTCGAGCTTCGCAGGAAGGGAAACACCTCATTTCGGGCTCTTAAATGAGCTCATAATGAGCATAAAGGCTCCGAAATGGTACTTCTTAAAGACTCATTTGTGACTCCAAATGTTTGCTGGGTTATGGAAGTGTGTAGATGTATGTGTGTACTTGAAATGCATACGTGCATATGTATCTACGTGTGTTTGAAAGGATTTTTTCATTACTTGTTCAACTACTACTGTCACGCTTTGTTTTCCGGTAAAATTACTTAATCCTATTTTAGGTTGGTTTCAAAAGTTTAATTAAATCAAGTTAGGGAACTTTCTATTCCTCTTAAGCGAAATCTGTATTTCTATAAATTATTTTTTACTTTTTAGTTCACATTCCAATAAAAGCGAGGTTTTAATTTTTAAACCTATTATTTTATTTTCATCTATTTAGTCCTAAATTCAATTGATTTTAAAACTAGATATTATAACGAATAGAATAACACGCGATATCATTCTTTTAATTTTCATTCGTATTGTCATCAGGTAACTTTAAAATTTAAATTTAAAGCAATCTCATTCGTACTGTCATAAGTTATGTTACTTGATAACAGTGTGGCCAAGCTTTGAATTTGAAAAAGCACTGAAACCCAAGAAAGACACGTTTTTTCTCGAAAAGGCACCAAATTTTTATTGGACTATTTAATGTACTCTACATGCATGAAAAATTGTATTGTAGGTACGCCGGTTCAAATTAATAAAAATCGATGTTTTTTGCTCGACGAAATGTTTTCTTCATGATAGGTTAACTAAAAACCTACTATTATACCTGTTTATAAATGGCCATCAAGTCAAGGTGCAGGAATGGTATTGGCAGGAACAGTAGCCTAGGATTCTAGCCTTAAGCTAAGCCTAAGTGGAAGGTTCTACCACATTTTTACTCTTTACTAGAGCTTCTCAAATATTGAAAAAAAAGCCCAATTTTTTGACACTTTGACCACGATTTTCTCAAAGTCTGTACCTGATGGAATTTTTTCCCGTCTCCTTTGTTAAGATTCCCAGATTTGGTGTCTTCAAACAACAAAGAAGAGCACAAAAAACCGTACTAACCGCTAAACTCTAAAACTTTGGCGTTTTGAATAAAGAAAAGCACTAAATTTAGTGCGAAAAGCATCAAGTTAGCAACAGTGTTTGATAATAGAAACAGCTGCATCTTTTAGGCGCACCAGTATTACATAGTTATAACTCAAGCTAATCAAAGTGAGGTAAAAATGATAAAAATAAATGTTTTGACAGTACCTATTTAATTTTCTCACTTTCCCACGGTTGAAAATCGAACAAACTAGGTTCAAGATACCTTTTGTATATTTTACTATCGTTTAATTATCTCCACATACGTGTGTTTTATCCATTGGGCTATGAAGTTACGCTGTACACTCTGCAAGCGAATTCCTATACATATTCTATGTCGATAACTTGTAGCTATAAGCTGCTCATACTATATATGCAAGATGAAAGATATGTAAAATTGTTTCTGAAAGTAAATAAAGCAAGCAAGTGAGCTACAGACAAACGCAAAACCCGATAAGCAGGCTCATAAAATTTGTGTAGCAACAAACACAAAACAAAAATGATTTTCTTTCCTTGGGGTGAAATTACGTCAACAACCTTGATCCGCTTATGTTAAACGCACTCAGGAAGATAAACTCTCATACAAGACTTTTTAGTAAATAAATAACGGCACATGTGGTGCTTATGAAAACTTTAAAAATCCATAAATCTTTGCCGAGAGTCTTTCGTCGAAAATCTCGGAATACTGGTATTTTTGTTTACTTGTCAAGGGTTTTTAAAGTTTTGTTCCTTGAAATATATATATCTACAGTTATCTTTGAGCTTTTAAAACAAAAATAATTTGTTCGCATGTGCACCGTTTTTAATTTTCGAAGGACGAAACATGATGAGTCGCAAAATTGTATTATTGGATTTTATTTACAGTAATGTTCAATGTATAGTTATAAGGAAAGTCGCACTGTTAACAGGTATAGGGGTGACCTTTAATTTGGTAAAAATTACTTAACGATGGAATACTATTTGTCAAAGATCTATGAAAAACCCCGATCCATCACTAGTTTTTTTTCTACTGGGTTCCATACCCTTTAATTTTAAAGTCCTCGGGAGATCCTTTGAAGGACTATGCAACTATAAAATAATGCTCTCTAATCGGCTTCGGCGATACCGATTGTGACCTTAGAACAATTCATCGCACTCCTATTTTTAAGTTATTTATTTAAATGAAATTGAAAAAGCATCAAAACTTTAGTAAGAAAATTTTTTGCACAATTCGCAGTTATTCGCAATCAAGAGCCGTTCTAAACGAACGAAGTGCATATCCGAACTCGTCGACCTAAATATGTTCTAGCAAAACGAATTCCGTTCTTGTCTTTTGTCTTGACTTATGGTAACTGAATATAACTAAATATTCCACGAAAATTATCCTAATATCGTGCCGCGTGGCACTGTATGTATAAAAAAAAAATAGCTTATCATAAATGCCAAAAATCAAGCGTGTGCTGCCTCCATATATGCATCAACGTATATATATTAAGATGGTTCAAAAACAGTAAAGTCGGAATTGTAATGCTCTCGACCCCTAGGATTGTTCTATATCGAAGAAAAGTATACCCCTATTTTTTTTATTTTGAAATCAAAAAATTTGTTAGAGGTCGCTAAAAGCGCGCAAAGTTTTCCATATATATATTAGGGAAAAATAAAATTGTTCGTAGAAATGGTATAGAACTCTTGAAAATCAATAATTTTCGATGGAAACCTGAACCCTGGTTCCCCTCAGGAGACTTTCAATAATAATACCGAAATGTTTAGTTAACCATTATTTTAATACTAATTATTTTTTATTGGTCGCCCCATTTTTATTTTTCGGGGTTTTGTGGGTTTTTGGGGGACCTGTAAACTATAGTTGTGATGAAAAAATGGCTAAATAAACAATGGGGTATTATTATTGGGAATCTCCTGCAGATAAGCAAAGTTTTCTGGTAGAAAAATATTGATTTTTAACTATTCTATACCATTTCTACGAAAATTTGTTTATTTCCCATATAACTATTCTATACCATTTCTACGAAAATTTGTTTATTTCCCATATAAGGTACACAGAAAACTTTGGGCGCTTTGAGCGACCTCTAAATATTTGTTGATTTCAAAATAAATAAATAAGGGGAATATTTTTTTTGGTATAGAACAATTCTAGGGGGTGAGAGCATACAAATTCCGACTTTCTTATTTTTTCACATGCATTTTTGGATCACCCTTATTATGTGCATACAAAGGTTAGCTTAGAAAATGACGAACTTAAATCTGTGTGTGTATGTATATTGATATAAAATATAATTACAATAACTACGTACATACATGCAGGATAGAATTTACCTAGATTTCGATTTTTCTTTTACCTGTTCGCATTATCATAAATTAGAGAAAGCTTTGTCTCTACTATTAAGAGATCTAGCTGTACGGGAATTTCAGAGTGAACTTAAAATGCGTGGCGAATCAAAACATCCGAATGGAAAAAATAGGCTTAGCTATGGGAATTGCATATCAATAAGTAATAATTATTTTTATTTATTTTTTTTCTTTTTTTCCAATTACCTGGACTAGAATGACTTTTTAGCAAATACCTCGTTTTGAGAGTTAATTTGCTGAAGGAGAAATTTATATTTTACACAACATAATTTATTTCTTCAATTTATTATTTGAAATATGTATTTGAACCTCCTTCAACTACAGGCAATGGCAACAACAGATAAATAATCATATCTAATTAAAGCACTCCCAAGTGATACATTAAAAATGGGAAAGAGTAAAAGTAACCTTGCACACACATACCTTGGTATTTCAACTTCGCCGCCAACAAAAAATGGTTTTTTCTCGCATTCAACCTTTGGTGTGTATAAGGTATCAAAACTGACAAGAGGGCTGGCATAGGTTGTAAATTTGCGCCCAAGCGTAACCAGATGGCTGAACGAGAGAGAAAAGCTGAAAATAAGAAAAAAAGAACGGACATAAAATATGCCAGTGCGCAGAAATAATTAAGATAACAAGAGTTTTATGATTCATAAAAAGCAGAACTTTACTCTTTACTAACAACTAACGTCCAGGTGGTCGGCCAACGTACTCGCCCAGCTCTGCTCTGCGCAGCTCATTTCCTGTACTGCTCCGATAATCTGGGGACCTGTGCCAGGTGAACGCATAAAAATTATTGCGCTGTCCAGTCAAGCGTGTCTGCTCATCTGGGAGGAATTACCAAACGAAGAGGACAAAACATAATAGGCTATGTAAGCAGTTATGCTGTTGGCAGGGATGATAAATGATTTTTTCGAAATTGTACCAAACGTCTGCATAAAAATGTACCAACAAAAAATTGTTAATTATTTCTCAAAAACAAGGAATGTTTAAAAAAAAATTACAATTATTCAACGCTTTTTAAATAAATATTTTGTAAAAATATGCATATATGTATTAAAAGTTGAATAAAAATTATTTACGCATTTCACTTTCTGTGAGATCGTAAGTAGTATTTTGGATTAAAGACTCTGTATGTATTTTCATTTCATGACAAAAAGTTTGAGAGGATTTGATATAGTTTTTTGCTTTTATAATGAACCGAGGGTCTTTATTTGTAATCTATTTCTACGTTTAGTTTTTATCAGATTTTGAACAGAAAAGGCACGTTCGACATTTGCTGAGGAATGTGGTATAGCCAATATGCTTTAAGCTATTTTAAAAATGTTTGTAAACGTCGGGTGGTTCAGTTCGTTAACAATTAATTAATTTTTTCACAAACCTCGCATATGTACACATGTTCAAATTTTTTTAAGTTCTCCTACTCCGGTGGAAAAGGTGTGCGGTAGAAAAATACAAAACCATCTCTATAAGAAATCGGGTTTGCTAACTTTTTAATGAAAAAAAATATTTTGTCGAAGTTTGTATGAAGTACTAAAGAAGGAAAAAAGTATTTGTTTTGGTTTCAAATAGTACCAAAAAAGCACAATTGTGGCAACTTTATCATCACTGGTTGTTGGCTTGTGGCATTGAGCAGATTTTACTTCTCCAAGCTGTTTCTCTTGTAAACTTCAGTTGTTTTTCCGCGTGTTTTTGCTGCTGCAGTTGCTTTCGATTTTAAACTACGCGCAGTTAAAGCAAATTAAATTAAACATTTTAAGCATATGAATAATAATTGTTTTTTTTTTTTTTTTTTCTTTTAATGGCGTTCACATTATTTCTTGGATATAAGTATGTTACTACCACAACAGCCGCTTAATTAAATGCTCAATCGGATGGCCGCTGTAGCAGAGTAGGAAGATCTGCGCTCTGCTATTTCTCTGTAGGAACCGGGTTCAACATCTAAATTAGAAAAAGTTTATGTTTAACAGCGGTTGCCCATCGGCGAGCAATGGCCAACCTCCGAGTGTATTTCTGTTTTGAAAAAGCTTCTCATAAAACCATTTGCCGACCAGACATGGCGTAAAATTGTAGGAGGGGCCGTCGAGAGAAACTGGGCCCGTATACATGAATTAATTTAAAAGCTCGTGATAATTTTCTTTAATATATAGAGTTAGAAACAATCAGCACGAATCTGATTATATGATTTATAATAAAAGCCTATAACGAAGGAGCAATTACATTTTAAAACAATAATAACAAGTTATGGTTCTGATATTCCAGGCCCCTTAAAAATCGCGGACCCGGGTGATTCACTCCTTTTCCCCCTCCCTCTCGACGGGCAGCATTTTAGGTCCCTCTATTTGTATTATAATATCGGGACGCACACTAGACATTGGAGGAAAAGCTCGGCCATACACTTAGCAAAAGTGCAACCGCCAATTAGTTATTTATTTATTTACAGCGCAATTATTTTAAGTTATTACCAGAAACCATACAGCGACTATGAATAGATGTGGATAATTTTTAAGCATACAGTGGCAAAGATAGCTTGGTAATCAAGGTAGCCGGGCCGCACTTCTTCGCAATCGGCACCCACTTTTGTGGAAGAGATCAATCTCTCTAGTCCTCCACCTTTTCAACGCTGTAGTGTTTGAAACTTGGCAATTTGATTTTTTCCTTAATATCAACATAAATTAATGCTTGGCATTTCTAACTTACTGACGTACCCTTGCCTCAAAATAATTTTTGTATTGACTAGTGCATAAAAAGGATTGGAAAGTAAAAATGCTGTGTAAACTAAAACCTGTTAGGTTAGGTTTAAGTTATGTGAGAAGAACCCTCCCCACACACAAGAAAAGGACGGTGGTCCCGCGGTGGTATCATACATGGATACAAACTACTTTGTTGATGCTTTCAAATTTGCGAACAGTCATAATCTTCCTCTGCTTAGTGGGGAACAATTGGAAAAAATGTGTGACACGTTTTAATCTTTTATGAACTTTCCGACAACAACATTGGTCCGGTACATCCATCTCTAAGCTTATGCCATGTAACCGAATTAGATAGTGACCCGTAAATGTAATTTTTATGAAGTATGAATTTTCTGTTACAGGGCACCAATTTAACTTGGCGTTGTCACAAGATCAAACGATTTTCTTGCATTCGTAGGCCAATTGATTGGAAGGTCCTTAATGTCAGAGATTATAAACTTTTTTCCCTTTTAGGGGGATGGATAGCAAACACTTCCATATATACACTGACGATGTGCCTAGGATAGCCCTCTTGGTTAATGATTCGACTTCTTAAGCCTTACCTCTACAATAAAGGAGCAACTAGCGACCAATTAGAAGCTGGACTCAAGACCGCATNGGTTACAGGGCACCAATTTAACTTGGCGGCGGTGTCACAAGATCAAACGATTTTCTTGCATTCGTAGGCCAATTGATTGGAAGGTCCTTAATGTCAGACATTATAAACTTTTTTCCCTTTTAGGGGGATGGATAGCAAACACTTCCATATATACACTGACGATGTGCCTAGGATAGCCCTCTTGATTAATGATTCGACTTCTTAAGCCTTACCTCTGCAATAAAGGAGCAACTAGCGACCAATTAGAAGCTGGACTCAAGACCGCATTTAGGACGTACATATATGAGCGAGGAGCAAAAGCCGAATCGTATTCATATATTTTTGTTTTTTGTATCTCACTTCTTGTCGTTTAAAGGACACTTCTCCATTTTTTGGACAGCTCTTAGAGCCAAACGCTTTCACGTGAATATCTTTGAATCCCCCTATATCTGAATTTAAAAACTTTTAATTTACTAATATATTTTTTTAAATGCAGCATTAAATCTCTAATACTAGTTATTCTTCCTCTACTTGGTTGGCGCTTTCGTCGAGTTCAAAACATCACTTCAGTCATTCCTCTTTCTCGCTTGCTGAAATTGACGACTCTGTCATCGGAATCCAACTCAATGACCTTAAAAACGTTTTTACTAGCTTCGAAATCTTAAATTCGTCACCAGGAAAAATATTACTTTTTGTGTGATGGTCTCTCTTTTTCTTACTTTTACAAATTTCACCATATGCTAACCAAAGCTAAAACCTTATTTTTTTTATTCGGGCCCAGAAAATCTTTTTCTAAGATGGTCTCCCTGTCATTAGGCGCCAGTCTATACAGTGTCGGGCCAATTGTTGACGTACGTAGTCCAGTACTTCGTAGAGATACCTTCTTGCCTGCCTGGGTGGATGTTCCGCTTGCTGACCAAAATAGTGCTTCGTAATTTAGAAATGGCCAACCACGTGCCTTGTATGTCGCTAACAAAATTTCATTGTCTCTGCCACAATTGTTGACGGCGAGCGCTTTGAGGACTTTGCTGCGTTTGGGTGTGATTAGAAGGATACTGAAGTGACCTCTTTTCTACAGGTGGTAAAGGTTGTTGCCAAGGGTTTCGTAGGTGAGAGGATGAGGCTGCTTGTTGTGAAGAGTAATTATCATAAATTCTATTGAACAATCGTTAGCATATGAGATGATATTGGAACTACATATTTATTCATTTTATACAGGTGTACGTACACATGTATATTAACTCAGTTGCTACTATTTCGTTTTTGTGGTTTTCTATGTGTCCCTCTCTGTGTAATGAAATGCTCTCCATCTGTCGACTTTGTTATTTAAGAATTTTCGTGCTGTATCAGATCTCACCTAAACTTTTTGTTTTTCTTTTATTTTAACGATATCTCCTTACATTAATTGACTGAGTTAGTATTTAAATAATGCTTTTTCTTTTTCGCAGCGCCTATTACCCATAGTATTAAAGTATTTCTAAAATATCGCCAGCTTAAAGTGAAAAGTTGCTAAGTCAATTTCTATAAATTTTACTGGAGAGAAAAACTTCTTATAACAATTTTCTTCAGTAATTATTTGGTAAAACTTTTAACAAAACATTTTGTGTGTTAAGGCAGATATTTATTAAAAGATTTCGTATTATTTTGAGCTTATCGGATTTTCGGTGCCTCCTTGGAACTTAGTGAACTTGGCTTTCGTTCAATATAAGCGAGCAAAAATTAAGGAAGTATTTACCACAACCCTTGCATTCTATATCAAAATATGAGCTTATATAAAAACTGGACTTAGCAAATTTTCACTCGAAGCCAGCGATATGTAGGTATGTATATTTATACACCATATTACCCATAGACAATGTGCATTTATGCTTACATATTTATTCATGTAAATATATATGTATCTACACAATGCATTCCCCCATTCGATTTATGTAATCTATACGCAACCGATTTGTTGGCCTTTTATAATGACGTCTACTTTGCTGGGATTGATTTGTCTATACAAACGTTTCCTTGGTATTTTGTCATGTCAACATCGACGGCAACACAATAAAACACTGCACAAGTAATCTAATAAGATAACGTTCGTTATTTGTCAGACTTAAGTATTAGTAAGTGCCAATGCAATTACAATGACAAATATCAAGTAGATGAGCACTTGACTGGTGGCATATTATATGTGTGGCATTGTATATGGAAAATTATTTATACACGAGCATATCTACATATATGTACCTAAGTAAGTAAAAAATAATGGATCCAGTTGGGGAATTCATCTGGAAAGATATCCCATAACATAGAACATAGAAAAGGAATAGCCAGCTGTTAAGATAATTATGAAAAATTTTGGAAATGGTAAATGGCATCAGTTATTGGTGGTATGTGTATGTCATTATTCTAACTGGGTTAATGTAGTAAAATTTAAATCTAATTAGTAACTCTGATTATTTTCGCATTTTAACCCATTAGCCCTCTCACGAAAGGGTGGTTTTAACCCCTTTTTCGGAAAGCGCGAATAAAATGGTATTTAAAAGGTCGCTAGAGGGTTAAAATGTTTTACAAAATTACTCGCCGCAAAACTTCACTAAGGGTATTTTCAGGAAAAATATTTAGACAAATAAAGTAAAAGTCCACAAGAAATAAAAAACAAATATATTTTATTGAAATAAGCAGCAAGTTTTTCTTGATGTTAGCGCTCGCCTTGTTCAACGGATTCGATGGATAACTGCTTGCTAAAATGAGCCACATGCGGCACAGATATTTGGAATGATGCATTAAAAGTGGGTTTAAGCTCAGACAAAATTTTTGCGATCATCAAGTAAGCTCAAGCTGAAGAATTTGTACTCAAACTCGAATCGAAGCTAAAGCTACCTTTTTATGCATGAGGCCCATTGTATTTTCAAGTACGAACGATGTTTCCCCAAAAAAGTATTGTTATTCATCTTTATGTCTTTCCAACCATCTACTTCATCATCGATTAAAATATTCAGGCAGGTTCAAAGTGAATTTGGTTGAAATTCAGTCCGAAGTGAATTGCAGAACTGGCCCGATTGTTGAATGACTCAGGTAAAAAATTGTAAACTTCATATGACCATACAAATATTTTTAGCCTAAAATGCAAAAAGATAAAATAATAACATACATTCAACGGCGATACCCATTGGGTAGGTTTCTGGAATTACGGCATAAATCCAAGAATTTGTCTACCGATAATAAATACATACATTTTTTTGATTAATATTCGACTTTAATACTTTTTGCGCATTGACAGTTTTCAAAACACCCCCAAGAATTCCGAAAAGACTGAGACAAATACCAAAAGGTGCTGAAAACCCTGAAAACCACCGTAGGGAGATCCTAACGTGCTCCAAAAAGTAAAACAAGTCCATATAATACCGAAGATATTGAAAAAGTCTTTAGCAGTCCCGAAAAAAATCATGAAAAAACTTTAAAAAAAATTACATAGTTATTAAAATCTGCTAAAAAATATCGGGAAAGCTNCTCCATATAATACCGAAGATATTGAAAAAGTCTTTAGCAGTCCCGAAAAAAATCATGAAAAAACTTAAAAAAAAATTACATAGTTATTAAAATCTGCTAAAAAATATCGGGAAAGCTCTGCCTTTTCGCTTTGCATTAAAAATTTTAAAGGAAAAAGTTATAGGTATTTATCAGTAAGGAAGACGTTTTTTAAATCATACTTAAGAAAATAATATTCTTTAATAAGGCAGGATTTAACTGATACGTTCTTTATGGTATTTCTCTAATTTTTTTCCAAATTTTAAGAGGTCTTGATGAATATTGTTACAATAAGTATCATATGTCGATGGCTAGAGCTCTGGCGCCCGAGAAATATTTGATTCCTTTAACCTTCGTACCTGCATTTCGACACACTTACATACATCCTTCTACATATGTGATTTTTAAGATTTTTTGTGGTGTGTTGATACCAGTTAGTGAACTTATATCGTCACTAGATACGAATAAAGGCGGTTTAAAAATTTCATCGAAGAAAGACGCGTTAAAATATTTGACGGCGAAGAAAGACGCCTAAACTTATTTTTGTGGTGGATACTGTTTTGGGTTGTAACAGTATCCAAAGAGTTTTTGGGGAATAATGCTGAAGTGACAGTTCTTGGCCAGGTATAAATCTATGTTCACGCGTCTTTCCCTTCGTCAACTAGGTTATGCGTCTTTCTTCGCCGAAGTTTCTTTAAGCGTCTTTTATCGTAACATTTTTTGTATGTGTCTTTTTTCACCGTCAAAACACTAGCGCGCCTTTGTTCGTTTGTAGTGAAGATATGTGAAGCTCAGGGTGCTTTAGTGACAGAATATGTTGGCAGTTCGTTGAACATCAGTGTGAACTTCGTTCAGCTAAAAAGCTTTAGCTTACTTCCTTTTGAATAAATAATAATCAATATCATCATTCTTATTCCCTTCTTTTTTGTAGCCGACTACTTGGGGGAGTGAATTTAAAAGTGGTGTATAACGTTTTCTTCCCAACCCATAATCTCACATACTGACTGCTATCACCAATTTGACTCTATCGGCAATCTGCTGGGTGGTATATCCATGCTTATGGCTTACGGCATTGACTTGTACTTGTACTGACAATAGACATAAAATAATATGTTTTTATAATATAATCCCTGTAAACGCTACAGTTGAACTGGTGACAATAGGCTCCAGCGATTGACATGCTACGTTTACCCTATCATTCAGCTGTCTTACCCAGGTTTGGATGACCGTCTCGACCTCTTAGGATCGTTTTTATTCACTTACTGTTGTACTCCTATGAATGGAAGACCGCAACTGGCGGACTCTTTATCGCTAATTTTGTACAGTCTGGGATCGTCTGATTGGAAAGAGCGAAGGCGCCTCAAAGTCTCATCGAAACCACGACAAGGAGCGGAAGAGAAAGATATGGTAAAAAGTTGTCGCCACCTCCAAACAAAACTGCGAAGGATCTAATCCACTACTCTGCCACCGAAAGAAATCTCTGTAGAAGAAGAGCGCCCACATTGGCATAAGTAGGGGAAAGAGACCGCTAGCACGCAATCCACTAGCAGATCACAGCGTAGCTTGAGCGGAAGCGGGTAATAATCCCATCGACCTAATGCCCGGCGTCAGGGCTACAGGTAGCAGTCATAGATCGGAACCCCCCGGTTGCAAAAGCAGATTCAGCATACAAATAATAACAATATTGATATATTTGATAGAGTCAAGTGGCGAAGGTCACGGTTGTCGGGTGCGGTAAAAATTTGTGGTTAAACTTCCTAACAAACCGAGTCCGCATCCAAGAAGAACTTCGGTCCACCATACGGCTGGAAGTTGCTCCAGTCTCTCACGCTGTGGAGCTGTCCGCATGACCTAACCTTACCTTCTTTATTTTGTGGAAGATTTTTTCTTTAAATTGTCCTCTATTCTTAGTACTGTAGTAATATAGTTATTCGTCGGATCTTGCTTAAAGATCTCATTGCACACTTCGTTAAGCTGTGTGTTCTAGACAGCCACATTATTGAGGTTTAATATTGATTTACGCTTCAAATGTGGCACCCTCTTATGGCGTTTTCTTTTCTGCAAAAAGTGTTGCCTTCTCATTGCCTTTTCATTGCCTTCTTCTTAATATTTGTGCGCAGAGGGCAATGAGCAGGGAACCTTTTTCGGTAGAAACGAAAACGCCATTACTTTGCATACATACCAACTTAGTACAGTGTATAGTGAGTGTAGTTGCTTATTTACACATTGCTTGTTCGAATGTCAATACTTAATTCAATCATTCACTCTTTCGCTGCAACCCTCTCGGCGTCATGGAATGAGTATCATTACTGATTTTCCATACATTTCTTCTTAACAAATAAGCATGTTATTTTCCTCCACTTAATGACTGATTAATTTACCCGTTTTTTTTTTATTTTCCTACGCAAATTGTTAACATGTTGTTCTTGTCGTTTGTGCGCTAATAGGACATTTGCCTTTGGGTGACATTAATTGGCTTCCCTAGAATTTATGTATGTGCATATGTATACGTAAGTTCCACTCGACATAATCCTATTTTCTATTGAAATACTAATAGGCAAGCTCAATGTGTTGACTGAGAAGTGAATGACTGCGGGCTATAAATTTATACACCTACATATGTGCGATGAACATATGTATGTATGTATGTATGTATGTATGTATGTATGTATGTATGTATGTATGTATGTATGTATGTATGTATGTCTATATGTAGGTATTAGAGAACCAATAGCAATGCACATACATATGTGAGTAAGCTTACACAAATATCTTTGCACAGAAGTAGATATCTGTATGGAGAAGTTAATACATACATATTTAGCTGAACAAACACTAAAGCCCATCGGCGTAGCCAGAATGAAATGTAGGGAGGGAGGGGGGTCTCGACCCTATGAAACTGGCATTTCAGGGTACTATTTTATATATATATAAGGAAAATTTGAAAGTTAGGGGGGGCTCGAGCACCCCCCTGCCCCTACCTGGCTACGCCCATGCTAAAGCCTCAATACTTAGGCTTTTGTATAAATATTCAGGTTAGGTTAGGCTGATCTGCCGCAGCTACAGAATTGATTTATACATATATATATAAAATTAAAGTGCAAGCTGCGTAGGTTAGTCAAAACTTGTCAGATTTCAAATCGGTGTGCCAGGAACAAAAATGTAAGCTTCTCAATAATTCCCTAATTTATTCTCAATGTAACGCTTTGAATTCATACCGATATACCTATGTATTTTTATTGCTTAGAGCAGATGTGTTCAATCAGTCTCAATATTTATAGGTGTCAAACGAAAGAAGTTCAAAAAGGTTTCATTTTGAAAATATTTTAAAAAGGGCTGCCACCATGATTCAACAATTTGCAGGTTGCAGCAATCGTATAAAAGCAACATTTACCGTTGGTATGAACTCCTTGTGTCAAAAACAGCTGATTTGTTTTCCTTATGTATTTATATTCGTGCATTTAAATACAAAAAGCTGCGATCGCCTTGGACAAATTCAATTAAATTTTGCATTTTAAGTGCATACACATTTAAATATATGTGGCTATAAATTTGTACTTAACTTCTAACCAAGTGTGATAGGTTCATATGCTTTGAAACCCCATTGGGAAACTAAAATTTGAGAAATGCTGGCGCAGAATTCTTTGTGGTTTGTGGTCGTAGTCGTTGTACTAAATTCAGGTTTTTGGCAAAAAATTGTTTAGCAAAGACAGTGTTGCCACCTTGTGAGTAATTCCTCAAAACTTGAGGAATTTCGGGTGCGCTTGAGTATTTTTTTTGGATTTTTATTTTGAGGAATTTTTGAGGAATTTTCTCTAGATATTTTGCAGATAACAAATGGAACCATGTTTTACACACTAGAGTTGTTAAATCGCTCTGCAAATTTTTGAACAAAAGCTTTATAAAGAGCGAAATACACTACACAAATGGCTTGTCAAACATTCTTCAACCTACTTTTCCGATTTCCCTCAAACTGCTTGTCAAACCTTCAAACCCCCATACACAGCAAAAATAGCTTTAAGGAAAGGGATATTTAGCTTGGTTTATCAAGTCCCTAGTGTGGTGTTTCTCGCTCTTAAGCACATCTGCATTTGCTGCTAAATATTCAAAATTTTATCGATATTTTTTTTTCATTCCACCGTTATATTTTCAACTTATGTAGTTTGAAATTGCAAAATCTCGGTAGCGAATGGAGAGGCATTGTTCGATCATAAGGATATTCATATTGATTCTTCATCAGATCCAGAAAATTATGGGAAACAAGTTTTTGAATTAAAGGATTCTTCAGGTTCATATAAGTTTCCCAATTAAAAAAAAAACAAGTAAGAAAGTCTAAGTTCGGGCGGAGCCGAACATTAAATACCCGGCGCAAGTATTAAAGATATGTTTTCCACCTTGCCGAAAGCTACCGCTACATGATAAGCCGGGGTGTATACATTTTAAGTAAATTAGCGTCCTTAAATTTCGAAATATTGCAGTTTCAAGCATTTCTGAATTTTACCGTTATATGAAAAGCGGCCGTAATTTTAGTCCGATTTCAATAATTTTCAACGTTTTGCTTTTATGTGGCAAGCACAATAAAAATACCGAGTTTGGTACAAATTGGTAGAACGGTTACCGATATACATATATGTGATCATAAGTGGGCGGTGCCACATTTGGTATGCTGTACCAGGACCAACAAGTTTGGAAGAAATTTGTGCAGCGGTTACCAAGATATACACATGTA
>NW_016158610.1:70672-83325 GCF_001687245.7 Rhagoletis zephyria
CCCAAAAGAAGTTCACGTACCAAGTTTCGTTAAGATATCTCAATTTTTACTCGAGTTATCGTGTGCACAGACGGACGGACAGACGGACGGACGGACAGACAGTCACCGCTTAATCGATTTCTCTTTTCATTCTGATCATTTATGTATACATTTGTCTATATCTATCTCGATTCGTTTTGCCTGTTACAAACAACCGTTATGTGAACAAAGTTATAATACCCTTGTGCACAAGTGCGCTCGGGTATAATTATATCTGCAACACTAATATAGCCTTTTTCTAATGCTTCAGTAGAACGTATATTTAGTAGTTTAAATATGTGTAGGACTGACTTGAGGACCAGACTGAGCACTGATGTAGTTGCAGCAATATTATACACAAACCAAGACATAAAAAATAACGCTGATACTTTGTTTGAACAGCAAAAACAAATGTACCAATTGAATTGGAGAATGTAATTACTTTTTATACTAAGAACCTGTAAATAGTATGCAGTACACAATACTCATATCTATAAAAAGAAAATTTTGTGTAATTTGCTCCGATTTTAAGGATTTTTCATTTGTTTTTGAGGAATTAGGTAATTTTTTTGTCGCAACACTAAGCAAAGCCCAATAATGGACTTGCAAGAACTGCAAGTGGAGTCGCGCCAAGCGGTCCTGAAATACACAAAAGTAGATCGGCTGTCTCAGGGATTATCAGGAATTTGTGACACATTGGAGGTGGAGCACACCACTGTCTGGCCGGAGAAGACCCTAAGTACGGAAAATATTGCTCGGAACCGACTTTGTACCGAAGCAATGGCGTTCGATGGCATTGAACAATAAAATGTGGTTGGAACAGATCTGTAAACTTTGCGGAAGATTTGAGTTTCGTACAATCGCTTTGCTTACTATGCTTTACCCCGCGACAAAAGTTTTAATCTTTATTTTTAGCTTTATAATATTGCAATATCAGGACATGAAGTGAAGGCAATGAATATGTATCAATGTAGTCTTAGGAATACTAAACCAACATGCAACGAAAATATCTGGAATCGATAACAGATTCTGCCTCAGAAAAAAAAATTAACTTTTAAGTTTGCGAGCACACCTATGTTTTATATATGGGTGTTTCCAGCGGAAGGTCCACCACGACAAAAAAAATAAAAGTTTTATATCTAACGTATTTACGGGCCGATTTGTCTGCTTTTTAAAATATATACTGGCTATGTAAGAAGAATAATGTTTGCATAAATTGGTCTTCCTAAGTGGTGCCAAGGTCGAGATATTTCGAAAAACCGTATTTATGGTCCGATTTGGTTCGAATTTGGCGCATGTGGTTGAAACATAATAAATCATAGATTTATAATAAATTGACCCTGAATTGGCGCTGAAGTCAAAATATAAAGTATATTCTACATAAAATACATGTTTTATTTGCGTTGAAAATTCATTTAAAAGCAATATTAACAAAAATATAACGATGGAAATTTATGTCACGTGACGAACCGTCACGTCACGTTTCACACTTGGTGTTGTAAAAGAAAATTGGAGCAATTTGCATTAATTCAAAAAACTCTAAAAACAACTAGAATTGCTCCAAATCATATCAAAATAAGTTTCATCAAAATAGCCATCCACAGAAAGAAAGAAAAGAAAAAATTAACTTCCATTTTTTGTCACGTAACGAACCTCTCTTTAAATGCTTATATTTCAGGACCAAGCAGTTCGATTGATTTAATTTTTCGGTTAAATATAGAGCTAATTACGTGCTATACAATGGCCCAAAAAAGTTAAAGAAAACAAATGGTATTCCTTTTTTGTATCACATTGAAATCGTACGACTGTCACGTGCGCCACCATGGGAATGCCCATATCATTTTATTCGTATTCTCTTAATAAATCTATTAATATAAGTGTAATTTATTTTCATCAATTGCTTCAAAAGTTAGACGAGGAATAAACATGAAATAGATAGAAAACAAAATAATAAGCTGTGTGCAAATTACGCTGTGTGGAATGGAATAAAAATTACGCTCAAAATCGCAGAATATATTAGCTTTAAAAGTTGGTTTATTCTGAAAGCACACCTCTTGTTAAAGAATCAAATTATTCGTAATTGTTTGTAGAATACAATACATACTTAAAAAGTTCTCAAAATTAAATGCTTCAAAACCTATACGCGATAAACCGAAAATTTTGAAATTTGTTAAATATGGAGTTACAGACTTGGAGTTACATTGCCATTTAGCGTGTTTTTGGTTCCTTTTTTTATCACAAATGCAAAAGAATATAGACCTCCAATGATAGCTTCATGGTTAGTCCTTTTATTAAAACAAGAAAAAGGATAGGTGTTAAAAAAAAATAAACCTAATGAGTAATAAAATTATAGTAAAATAACAAAAACACGATTTTCTTACAATAAGAACTAAAAGGAAAAAAAAATATTTATTGATTTACGTTAAATAAGGATATGAAGTTCCCTAATTTGATGTTATTTAACCTTTTAGACTAGCTTAAAATAGGATTAAAGTAGTTAGTCGAAATTAGGTCCACTGAAAAGTTAGTTGCAGTTATTTTTTACAGGCATCCCATGAGAAACATACAGTACCCCATTGGTAGAGGGTTTCGGGTGCACGAATTTGTTGTAACATCAGGAGTTGAAGACTTGATCTAGCTGCTAGTCTCTTAAAATTTCCTCCAATCACGTCGTAAGCAGATTTCNCCTTTCCTCTTTCAAAAATATACAATTTCATAAAATTTCAATGTCTATTTATCATATTGCTCGAGCGTTAGACGATCTAGAGTCCATACGCATTAATATCGCATTACGCCCATTTGGGTACTTAAAGTTGACATTATAGACAATGTTTTTATGTAAAACTGAATTTTTTTTTAAATGCTATAATCAAAAGGAAAAATGTTTGTTTATTTTTTTTTGTTTTTTATACGTAGCACATTAAAATACTTTTTTTTTCTTAAAGTTCCGTTTGAAAGGTTTCCAAGATACAGCACTTTAAAGAAAGGTATGAATGACGTTTTCTTAAAATATAAGTTCCGTGTAAATAGGTAACCCTACGTCATATCGTCAAAATATGCTGCACGTACACTTATGTCACCTAGACCTTCAATCCCTTCAACCTTCATCCCAATCCTAAGAGGTCGCGCACAGTGGTGACCGCGTCGACATGAAATGCCTATAAACATAAACACAAAAAACGATAGAGACAAAGATAAAGATGGGGAACGTGATAAAGATAAAAAAGGAAATATAACTAGATAATGCGCGATATGTTTTGTTATGGTATGTGATGTTATGTAATATTATGTTATGTTATGTAGTGCTATGTAGTATTATGCTATGCTAAGTACTAAATTAAACTCCCCTCGACTTAACCCATGCCAACTAATGTCATTTTATCTCAACTCACCAACTCAACTCACATGAATTTCAATCGCTGGGCGAACACTAAAACACACATAAATAAATTACAATAGTATTTTTTACAATTTATTTACCATTTGGTTTTACATATTTAGAATGCTGTACTTATATTAATATTTTGTCCATGTTAGGAGCTATTAGATTTAGTGTCTGTAAGCAGACTTTGTATGCATTTGGTATGAAATGTTGAATTACTAGATGAACTCTGAAATTACGTTAATTACCTTGATCATCAAGTAATTACCACAAGGGCACTTCAATAAACAGCGTCATGCACATTTTGTGTAATTCTAGGTATACATACATATGTATATGTAAATACGTTTGCTTACAAATGCACACGGCAATGTTCGTCTAATCAAATTTCAAATTTTAATTGTTAGTACATGTAATAGCATTAGTGGGTAGTATTTGACCCAAAATAATTAATACTTAGATTATATTTTAATTAAAAAACATAAATTGATTACTGTTAAATTGGTCAAAATTCAATTAGCGTCAAAAGCAGTTAGATAAGCTAGAGCAGGATTTAATTATAATTAACATGTACTTACTCATGTAAATATAAATTGTTTCAGCTATTAGAAAGTCTTAATTTAGTGGACTTGCCATAAGCAGCTTATTGTTATTTCGATTGAAACCCTTATGAGCTTTTACAGCTACATATGGACATTTGTAAGTATGTATTTCAGATTTCTTCTTAACTTGTGGATTCGTTAGTCAAACGCTCCTTGCGATAAGAAAAGTAATTATTGAATTACGTGCATTAAGTGAAAAGATGTTTCAAAATTAATTTTTTTATAAAAAACTGAAAGTGATGTTGAAAATTTACATAAAGTAAAACAATTGAGTGATTCATAACGGTGTAGTAAGTGTCGTATTGTTGTATGTCGTAAGCTTTAAAAGCTTAAATAAATGTTAAGAGAACTTGAAACGACGACCAATTATTTTTTTACACTGCGAAAATTCATAATATGACTTTGATGGAACTTTGCGAACCCCCTTAATATATTTTTTAGGCGTTTAAAGTTTACGACATACAACAATACGACACTTACGACACCGTTGTGAATACCCCAAATGTAAATTCATAGAGCGGCACACAATTTATTCAATATAATGCATACAGTGGAAGTGTACAACAACCTAGCGAACAATTAGGTTTGATTTGCATTTGAGACTGATTTGAAATCTAGGTAATTACTCAAATGGCAAATGATTTGATATTGATTACGGCTTTCTCAATAAAAAGGGGAGTTTGATCTCCATTTGAGAATATAGTTAATTCTCAAATCAATTTCAAAGGTTATTTATCAAATGCACTTCAAGTGAGAAAATAAAAAATATTATATGAAATGTATATTTTGAGTGCTAATAAATTTGTTTTGAAGGGCTGCAGCTAGGAATTCCGGCTGGTTATCGTCACTCCATGCAAACATCATATTCAATTCAACTTTATTCTTACAATTCTTGATTTAACTGTGCACTTTTATTTCTCGTTTGACAATTCACCATTTTAGAGATGGACAATTCTTAGCCAAATGTATCGACCATATTTCTTCAAATCAATCTCAAATGTACAACGCAAACCTCGTTTTCAATTTGAGAATAATTTAAGAAAAACATTTGATATCAAACTGAGAAATGATCTTTTCTAAAACGTTTGAAACTGTGTTTGCTGGAGAGTTAAATCCGGATATATGTATAATAAATACCATTGGATACATAAATAACAGAGTTCGAAGACTTTTGTCTTATTGTTTGTTTAATTTAAGCACATCGTTTCTTGTAAAGCAGAATTGCTAAAGCACGTCCAGATTTTGAGATATCCTAACCTCAAATATTGCTAAAACCGTTAGGGGTATTCTCTGAGTCTTACAAAGCCCTTGCACGGTGCACAGATTGCACGGCAAAAACCTGTTTTCGTAGGGGACAGCTTTGCAAACCGTGCAATCCGTGCACCGTGCAAGGGCTTTGCAAGAATCAGAGAAAACCCCTGAAGTGTTTCTCTCAGGTTGTAAAATTTTGTTGAACTGTGTAGTTTAAGTTTAGAAAATGAGCTTCATTTATTATGAAAACGTACAGAGAAATATCTTAAATTTAAGAAAATTTAAGATTCTGCCATATTTTTGGCTACAGATTTTTCTATTATTAATTCCAATCTGCACTGTATTCTAAAAGTGAGTGTTTTCACAGTTATTTCTTTATTTATGACACCTTAGCATCTTTAAAATCCCGGAAAGACACTTTTTTAAATGAAAGAAATAGAGGGAAGCAGTATATATTTAAAAGTAAGTGCACCTGGGCCACACTGGAGAAGTGAAACTTACGTTACATATCTATTTTGTCAATAAACGTGAATTTTGTATATTATACAAAAACCCAATTTGTTAATACCATCGGAGATTAGGGCATTCGTGAGAAGTAAGTAAAAGATTATCTTAAAGAATCGGCTCCCCCATTGATGCCCGCTGCCGGAATCACGAGGATTTCCGGCCCCTAAATTGCCCCGTTCGAATAGGCTCTATCACCTTTTGTTTAATTGCGGTAGGTACTCAAACTTCGCACAAAATCAGGTTTTGCCGTTCTATAAATTCCTATAAGTGACCATTAAGTCAAGGTGCAGGGATGTTACATTCAGGAATATTAGTCGAGACCTCTAGTTTTCATATAAGCCTAATATCGCCTATTGTTTCTTTGCTAGAGCTTCTAAAATATTGAAAAAAAAACTAGATTTTTTGACACTTTGACCTCGGTATTCTCAAAATCTTGAGCTGACGGAAACTTTATATTCACGGATTCGTAATCAGCACGGAAAAGACAATCAAAATCAGCTTTAACGTTTGAAGCAACAAAATGTTTTCCCATTTTTGTTCCCTTGTGTAATAAATTTCAAAACAAGGTGCCAAGTAGACACAGTTATTAATTTTTTACAGTTATATGGTAATAGTCTTCATCTTTTTCTCTTCGGAATTTAGTTTCCAAGGTTTCAGTTTATCTATCGTATTTTTTTATATCTACTAGGCGAAGAACATTGTTAAAAAGTAATTGTTCTTTAAAAGGATATATTAAAAAAACTAAAAACAATCTTTTCTTAATTTTACATAAGTATACTAAAATATGTATGATGTGAAGCATTTGACAAAGTTATGGCTATGGCGTTGTGGACCTATGGTAACTGGACCTTTGCCTAAATTTTTACTATTGTCGTTTTTATTATTAATTTCAGTTATGTACCTAGTTTTGTGCTTATAATCAAATAAATACATAAAAATAAATCAAATAAATAACAGAGATAACCTTAAAGAAGAACAAAGCCTTCTCTTATAAAGTTACGTTAAAAACATCCTAAAAATTCCCATTTTGCTGTATTTCAGGGATGGTTTGTCGCACTCAGCGCTTAAGGAGTCAGACACAAAGAGACTGGAAATCCTTCGTAATATCACCGATCTACTAGGGCGTACATTTTCATCGCAATTCGTGTTTCCAGTGCTAGGCCATGAAGATGGCACAAATAACTTTCGACATATGGGCGAACTTTGGCGGCATTGGCTGCCATCGGAGGCATTGCATACGTTCGAAAAAGGTGAGTACTAACTTTATATATGTATAAACTGGCCAAAGCCCGCTTGCGACGGATAAGAACTTGGGCTAATGTAAAAATAGCGGTTTGTAAAAAAAATCTTAGTTTAGGTTGAAAGGACTAAAGAGCACAACCTTCCTCACACGAATAATAGTAGCGTTGTGATACAATATGGAATAACGATGGTTCTATTTCCACCTGTGAGGACCATGCGTATTCTTCTTCTATGATCTTGCAGTTTCGATATTGGTCTCATGGGTCAATCTCTAATCTTATGTCATGTAAGCCAATACAAGTTCCTTATAAAGAAACTTTTATAGGAGTGCTAAGAATCCTCGCTGGTCCATAGGACGTTGGCTAAACGAGTCGTGTGATCTCTTGAATTTCTTTTAAATGAAGCCATTGATATATCTACCGTGTTCTTTCTTGGAAGATGTAGACGAATCTTTTCCTGCTAATTTGCCACTCTTACAATTCGCGCCGGACTGTCACAGGAGAAAAGACTCCTTTGTTCTCTCTAGGGTTTTGATCAAGATTTCGTTATGCCTCCTAATGGCAAATACTTCTTCTTGATAAACCCGTGACGTGGTGATGTGCCAAGAAAGACTGAATGACCAGAGATTACTTATTAAAATATGTTTGTGTTTAACATTAATATAAAAGACAAAAATAGGAACAACTTGCAAAATCTGTAGAAAATCACAAGAGAAGCATAAAGAAAAACATAAGAATAATATATTGATTAAACTATAACTGAGTAGATAGCGAGCCTCAGACGAAAAATGTATAACTTTGGATATAACATAGCATTTTAACGAAAATAAAAATACAAAACACGCTTGAAGTTGCATACATTCAAACTATTACGAACATGAGATGGAATCGAGTACGAATAGCATTGACAAAAAATAGGCTTGCAGATGGTAGGTAATTGTAGTTGGGTGTAATCAATTCCGTAGGGTGCGCAGACTTCGGGAAAGATAATTTTTCAAACAGCTAGCTAGGTTTCTTATCCACCATAAAGCGAAATAGAAAAATACAATTTATAGCTTTCAGGTATTCAGAAATACCGCACCCCAAGAGCACTGATTTCCATTCAGATATATGATCGTATTTCGCTAAGCGAAAAATATACCGAGTAACGTGATTGAGCACCACATCAATATAATGATAATAAACATCGTCTTAAAAAACATTAAGTGTAAATTATTATTAACATTTATCTTTCTAGCTCCACAGCTCAAAAACTCTTTGTCGGATGGCATTTGCTCACAGATTTTTTTTTTTGCAGAAAATTTCATGCCCTAAAAAAGCTGTATACTCGTTTTTCCCAAAAAAAAATTAATACCGAAAAATCGAATTGAAACCGAAAAATATGTCCCGTGTTATTTATATGGGAAATCGAATGTTTGAAAGAGCTATGCCTGTGATGCACTTAAAATTATTTTTTAAACTGCATAATTTTTTTATTTTCTATGAAGTATCAGATGCACAGGTAGCAAAGAGAAAAAAAAATATATCGCTTAAAAGTGAAACAACCTAATATATATACATCCATGTGCATACGTAAATGTAAGTTTGTTACAGTAGGTCATACTTGCGGTAACTATGTAAGTGACCTGCTACCTCTTCTAAGTGTTTGTCCAATCTATTCTAATTCATTTCACCAAGATCTTATCCAGTTCTTATAAACGTGGTGCACCCTTATTGATTCCATCTATTAAGGCTTGTTTCGAGACGCTGTCAAATAAATCAAGAGAGACTCCCATAGCTTTTTTGTCATCCCACTAAATCCATCTAACGATGCTAATCGAAGAACTTTTGAAACGACTACCCACCTAGTCAATTAAATACTTTTAAAAAAGCTTTGATTCTGTCACCATAAAAGTGTGTGAATCACAAGAGGACGAGTTTCAGGGACCTGCCAATTTACTATTTGACTTTGAAGGAAAGAAAAGCAGCGGAAACTGAATATTTAAATCTTTTAACTTTCCCATGGAGTAACTCTTCTCAGGACCATTCCATCTGACTCTGAACAATTTTGGATAATTGCTTACGGAGTGAAAGCCGCCGCCGTAGATAAAGTAAATGTTGAAGTATGGCTGTCAAAAGAAAGTGGTTAAAGAAATCCTACTACCATACCTACACAAAAGCGTTGAGGGTTTTCTGACGCCTAGCGTTAACGCCGAAGTGCAATACCTAAACAAAACCGGCAACGCTACGTCAAATGAATGACACCCAACAATAAGCATATGTTTGTTTGTGTGAACTACGAAAATGACAGTTTCGCGGTTTTTTGCAGACAACTTCACTTCCGAACGCCCTGTCAAAATCGGATTTTCTAACCGCTAAGCGTTGACGCCGCGTTATTTCGGTATGCTTCGTACAAATTGTATGGGCATGAGAATTTTTCGATAGTCAGATGGCAGTTGCAGGCGAAAATATTTTTTGGAAGGTTGCTACCTGTTTAAAAATTTTAATTTAATTTAATTATTAAATACTAGCAAATACCCGGTGTGTTTCGCTACGCCTTTAAAGTATTTTTGTTTTGTTACTCCCTCTCAACTATGAAATATATATATAAATATAAAATATTAGTTTATACTGCAGTACATATTTGTATAGTAGGCAAATTTTTCAAATTAGATAAATATACGGTATTTGAATACTAAATTAATATACGTTTGAGAATAGGATGCGATAGTAGACTCCAGTTATAAGATTATAAATTAAATTTCCAAGAGAAAGTCGGTTCTTTACATATTTTCTAATTACCTTCGAAAACATATGTATTAACTAACACCCATACTCAAAAAATNAAAAAATAAACAATGCTTCATAGATCGAAATTTGTTTTTAAAGTCTTACTTCATAAAGTTCTTTAAATATATTTAAAATGAGGCCAAGAGAGTTTTGGGAGAGACTTACAACACAAAAATACGGGGTTCACACTTCATGTGTTTGATTTGTTTCTAATTTCTAGGGTTGATGCATAAACATAAATAATAAATAAATATTAAATTTGAGCTTGATTAATACATTCTTAAAAACTTATCAGCACAAAAACAAAATCAAACCGATTTAATAGTTTTCCAAATATGTCGAGAACGGAGCGAGGAAAAAATTTAAAAAAAATCACACCTACGCACATCAAAATTCTCTATGAAAAGAAATATTAAAAAAAAAATGTTCTTGAAAAATGTTCCACATAAACATTTTTTGATAAAAAAATAGTTTTTGAAAATATGCCATCTCAAAAAAAATTAAAAAAAAATCACGATGGTAGCTCTGAGTATTGCGCAATATTTAAGTATAGTATTATAGGTTGCACTCTAAAATAATTTGAGTTATGAATTTTTTAATACCGAAGTTGGGTAAAGTGAGTACATTACAAATTTAAAAAATGTTTATATTTTTTTGAGATTATATTTTCATTCCATCGTAATATACATAATTTAAATGCGAAGTTCTTTTTCAAATAAACGTAAATCTGTTGTATATCGTTACAACTGAATTTCTAACAGATTTCGCTAAAAATTTTATATTTTTTTAACCATTTATACGCGCGTGATTTTTTTTTATTTCTTAAATTTAAATGGCTTTTGAACCAAAAATATCTATTTTCTATACTCATATCCTTCGGTTCATCGATATAAAAGATAATGAAAATAACATTTATGATATTGTGAATAAAATATAAGAATTTCACATTTTCTCCTCCTAAGCTGTTTGGCGGCTCAAAGAACTTCAAAACCGAAGCAGCTGTCGTCTTGCAATCAGGGCGCATATCGCTTCAGTAAATATTGATTTTCATGCTGTTACCTTTTAGGCCACCTGAATTAATAATGAAGAACGGATGTACAAAAATGGTGAGAAAATCTTTGCAACAAATTTTTTTATTGTCATTTTCGACAAGCCTTGAAGCCTTGAAAGCTATGCCAGTTAGCGCAATCATATCGATTTACTTCAAGGATGAATGGGTACACGACAACAGCCAGACAGACAGGCCTGGCGGATACATGATTATTGCTAAGTGGGAAGTTATTGTAGTATTTAGGCAAGTGAATAACGGTGTTTTTGCAATATCAAAAAACCGACAAAAAAAAAAAACAAAAATTACACAAAGATATCCTTGAAAAATATTTGATGCTTTTAGTTTGATGTCGTTGTGTGCTTTTTTGGTTGCTTGCTGGTTACCATTGTTTTGCAATCAGTGCAAGCTGAGAGAAATAAATGAAATTCAAAAATAGACACATTGAATGATTGTAACTTGTTTGTCACAACTCGACTAATATTCTTCATTCATTTCTGGTGTTATTATGCGCCTGTCTGATTATATCCCAAATGGGTATATGTGCATTTTGCTGGTAAAGAAGATATTAAATAAACAAACCGATAAGACGAGAAGAAAGAGAACAAAATAATTTTTGAGATTTATTTTCTAACTGCAATATCTATTTCGATTCTAAGATATTAAGAAATGATCAGAATTTCCATTTTAATACTCTATCCTTCTTTTCACATGGCATTCCTATTCTTCACTTATTTATGTACTTTATTTCCCCCTCTTTGCAGGTGGCTACTACTCCATTGAACAAACAAAAAGTCGCCTTCGTATAATTGCTCTGAATACAAATTTCATGCGTCACGATCACAAATCCCAGCCTAGCCATTTGGCAGCTGTGCGACAGCGCACTCCGAATGGTGCAGGTGGCAATGGCGATTCAGAGTATAAGACGTATTACTACCATCATGGTTCGATACATCAACATCACGGACATTCTTCCAGTGACTGGATGTCGCATGGTGGTGGCTATGGTGGCTATGGCGGTGGACATCATCGCGGCATGAACGCGATTCCGGCGTTAAGCGTAGGCGATGGGGGTGGGCGAGTGAGTGCTTTATCTGAATACGAGACCCAGGATGCTGAGAAGCAATGGGTGTGGCTGGAAGAGGTGCTCATCAAGTCGAAAGATAATAAAGAGACTGTAAGTTTTCACTTTTTGGCTTTTAAACTGTAATATGTACAAGCATAAATTTATGCACTTACATGTATATATATATGTATATGTAGATCTATTGATAGGCACATATTAATTACGTAATTACAACATTATGAATTTCTCAACAAATGTGGGAAATTAAATTCTCTACATATTTGTATTTAACCATTTTTTACGAAAAATGCAGAATAAGCTTGCAAAAAGCAAAAAAAAAAACAAAAAAACTTAAATCCAAGATGGCGGAATGTTGCCAAATGAAATTTAGGGGCAAGACCGTGGATTCATGATCTACGTGTCAAATAGAAGTAAACTGCATCAAAAGATTGCTGTTACAATTTTTTTTAAGAAAAAGGGTAAGTCTGGCAGCCTGGTGTTTGCCAGCAATACAATTTAAAAATTGAAAACTCAAACTCACACACACATTCTCATTTTCAATCTCAAACAACAACAAGTAAGAAAGTCTAAGTTCGGGCGGAGCCGAACATTAAATACCCGGCGCAAGTATTAAATATGTTTTTTCACCTTTCCGAAACCTTCCGCTAGATGGTAAGCCGGGGTGTATATATTTTAAGTAAATTAGCGTCCTTAAATTTCGAAATATTGAAATTTCAAGCATTTTTGAAATTTACCGTTATATGAAAAG
>NW_016158610.1:83425-100860 GCF_001687245.7 Rhagoletis zephyria
TGGTATACATATATCGATATTCGAATGGAAGGTTTTCGCAAGATTTAACGCACCGTGCAAATCTGGACAAAGGTGGATTTGTAAGGTCTAAGGCCTTCCTGATAAGGCACAATAAGGAGAGATGTTTACGGATAAAACCTTTTTTACGAAAATTTAAATTTCAGTGTACTTACATAAATAATTGCTGTTAACCCTGAACATCCTCTCTAATTTTTTCTTGAGAAATTAAAGTTTATAAGAATGGGCTAATTTGTCATTTGTCAAATTCTGATGTCTTTGCTACAATATTCAATAAAGCCTATAATTTTCGTACGCATGTGTCTATGTACATAGATAATAGTTTTCGAAAGTTAAGGACTTTTGCGAAAATGCTCCTTGAACAGCAGTACATTATTTTTGTATGTGTGTATTTTGAGTAAACACAAATTTATATATTTGAATGTGGGCGTTGTTTTATTTGCACAAAATACCTTATTTGTTTGCCTTTAATTTTATTCGAAAATATAACGCTGTGAATGTTTCTATTTGTGTTGATTTGACTTCACTTCAACTAAGTTTACAAAAGTTACTTAAATGCTGAATTTGAGCCCATTCAAGTGGAAGATAAGTTTAGCTTGTAAAAGTTTATCTTGATAAGCAATCTAATATGTACTATATACTATATTTGCAGAAATATTTATGTGTAGGTATATACATAAATATTGTAAAGGCAAGTAGTATATGTACATGTACATATGTATCTATATTTATGTACACGCGTAGGTATATGCAAACGGCTGCATATGCCGATGAACTTGCGAGAGGGTCTTGTTGAAAATTAGCTAAACAGGGGTCGTAGGTTTGCATTCTATTTGAATTAATTTTAGTTTGAGTTTATGCAAAAAGAATATTAATTACCGTAATATAGAAGCAGTGATGACAAAAACTATCTGCAGCATTTAATTCAATGAAACGTAAAACTTGTTTGCACTCGCTGCCAATTTTGTACTTTGTTAGGCAAATAGTTTATGTATAAACTGGCATAAATAGTCTGATAAATACTACACTAGTTAAATAAATATTTGTGTACATGCATTTAGATATACAATATTTCCGGACGTTTAGTTATCATTTGATATCTTTGCGTTTATTGTATGTATATCAAATTATATATGCATATAATATTTTCATATTTATAACTACATATTTGTTGCATGCATAATTCGCAGAAAAAATAATTTTTAAAATAACCACAAAAAAACATTTAGTTTTTGCAGCAATTTTACCTATATTACAAAAAAAAAACTAATTTACTAAAACTAAGCTTATTCGAGCGGTAACATACAAGCACATATTACTCTCCAATAACACTGTAGGGAAAATCGCAAGTTTTGAAATAACACAAAAAAACGCCAAAACACGGAAACTCAAATTGCAGTCCTAGTTTTGGGATATTTATTCTATTTTTCTAGATTTGGTAATTTTTTCAAGATATTCTCATTTTTATGAACAAAAAATCAAATTTTAACAGGGCAAAAAATTAAAAAAAAATTNTGGGATATTTATTCTATTTTTCTAGATTTGGTAATTTTTTCAAGATATTCACATTTTTATGAACAAAAAAACAAATTTTAACAGGGCAAAAAATTGAAAAAAATGCAGATTTTTAGTAAATCATTTAAATAAAAAGTGGTCAATGGTGAAAGGAAAACGTCTAATTATTTTTTGTTTTGTAAATTGCGAAAATCGGTTTCTTAGCATATTTCTGTAGTGTCGTAAAGAAGTGCATACATTTTGCATAAAAACATGCTATGAGGGATTTTTTGGTATGAGGAACCATTTCTGCACTTAACCTTTTCTTAAAACTTCCACTAGAGGGCGCAATAGCACACTACAAATTTATTTTAGGTCCAGGGTTCCTTCGGTAAATTTGCTTAGGATTGCATGTAGAATCCTCCTATGTTGCGGGAGTATGCAATTATGTAAGTTCCTAGTTGTAGCCTAAACAGCTGAATAGGATCAAAGAAGTTTTCGCACAGTGGTATTTCCATGACACCTGGTTCCACCATAGGATATAAAAATTGCGGCATGTCATTTCCGATATTCATGAATTTTTTAATGCTAGTTTTCCACTAGGGATTAAATGGCAAAAATGTAATGGCAAAGTTGGCATTAAAAAATTATCTTTCAAATAATAGTCATTGGCGGCCCTTGTGGTATAGTGGTAAGTAGTACGCGCTTCCACTCCGCAGGGCCTGGGTTCAAGTTCTAGTCAAAGCAACATCGCAAGTTTTACATTTTTTTAATTAATTTGAGCCATCGGGAGTCCGCTCCGTAATCTTTACTCTGTAATTGAAAAAGGCTGGTACTGGACAAAACGAAGACCAATATAACTGAAGCAACAATTATTTCTGGATGCGGCAAAAGAGTAAATGTTTTACAGACAGAAGTCTCATTAACTCCCACAGATCTCCTATTTGACTTCCTCTTAGCTTAGTCATAAGGATTTAGATTAAATAAATAGTATACTTTAATTTATGGTAAACTGAAAATTTGTGGTACCGATAGTCTATAATAAATCTAACTTATAATAAATCTTGTTCTAAAAATACTTCGTGAGCATATTTGTTAAAAATAAGTATACATTTTTTATAGTCGGAAACTTGTAGTTACACCTAAAATTTTCACTTTACATGTCCATTACCTTACATATGAAATTGTCCAAAAAAAAATATAAATTGTTTCCTTTTCATTACAGGTCTACATTGTGGGACATATACCACCCGGTTCAGATGAGCGCCACATCGGTTTGCAACAGAATGGGCACACCACTTTCACCGAAACTAACAACAAACGCTACTTGGAATTGGTGCGCAAGTACTCGTCAATAATACAGGGCCAGTTTTTTGGTCATTTACATTCAGATTCTTTTCGTATCATCTATGATGACAATGGTAAGTAGACTTGGGTAATTGGCACAGTTCTCTATTGTTTTGAAACTAATTTTAACTAGAAAATTCCCTGTGTGATTTACGGTGTCTCAAAGGCATTCTTTTCCTTATCATTATTAGTCATTAGGTGGCAACCTGAGAATCATTACTCTTAGTGGTGAAGGCTGGATCCTTTGTGAGGTTTATTAGGTCAAAAGAGTTTTGCAGTTGCCCACATGACCAAATCTAGTTTACAGAGAGTCGAAGTTTAGGAATAAAGAACATTATTACGAAACTTACCAGATTCCTTCAAAAGAGCAATACATATTTGTTTACATTCAACCTACCCATTTTTTACCGTATTCCAATATTTCCTATCGCTGATTTTGATACAAAAATCTCCAAAAGAATGCCAAGCGCGCCTAAGGCCGAGGCCACGCAATGAGCGGAAAAGCGGCTGAGTAGCTGAGCGGCGCCATACAAAAATGCCGATCAGAAATGCCGCTCAGTACATGGCCACTTCAGTAGTATTCCATATGTTTTAATTTTAACCCGCTCAGCCGCTCGCTGCGTTGCCGTTCATTGCATGGCCTCGGCCTAACAATATGCTATATCTATGTTACATACATGCCCCTCATTACTTCCATTTGGCTGATTAAGCATTCGATCTGTTACTTTTTCATGTTGCGTGCATTTAGGCCCACCGCTTTTCAATTTAGCGTTGCGATTGTCAGAATTCCAAAAAAGCACACAGGTTCAGTCAAAAATGAGAAATTGAATTATGAAGACCAAATTTTAGCTGGTTCAAATATTCAGGCAACAGAGAAGACTTTATTCTAAAACAAGCTTGTAAGTGACAGAAAACAATATATTTCTGTAGACAGGAGGACGTAATTTTAAAATTTTACGGGCTTTGAGTGTTATTAATCTTTCCGCTTAACAGATAACCTAGAATAAGTTTAGGATCGTAATGGTTTTTGCGTCATTTTATATCAAATTCTATATCGCTTAGTTTATTTATACGCGAAATATGCGGCACTTGACTTCTAGTGGTTCATAATCGGAATCTTAAATCGAGTATAAGCTAAGAACCCCATTGGCCACATTACGTTTAAATTTTACGCCGATACCTTAGTAACATATCTGCTCATTATGAGGGCCGTGGCTCCTCCCTTATCCCTTAAACTTAAAATCAGCTATAACATAGAAACGCGTTTTTAGATCACAAGTTGTCAAAATTTTTAATTAATGAAATAATCCAACTTTCGGAAGAAATAATTGTCCTGCAAAAATTATAAATTTGAAGTACTTTGAAAAAAAAAATTAAATCTTATCGTATTTGAAAAAAAAAATTCATATTTTTGTCTTTGTATCATATTTCAAATTAAAGTGCCTGGAAAGTATCCTGTCAAAATGTTTGAATATCCTGTCAAAATGTTAGGCTGGGTGATTAAAGTAATACATATAAAAAAATACTAAAGTTATTAAAATAAATTCAAAAACTAGCAAACTAAGCACTGAATTAAATTAATTCCGATATTTATAAAACATTTTAATATTTTAAAGTATTTGTCAATGGCTGCTACACTTAGTAGGGGTTTTGCTGCTGGTTTTGTCAGTCCGTTTAAATTTTTTTGACGTAGAATACATCTTACGTCTCGATATGGAGGCTATGCTCAAATGTTCTGAGTTGTTCTAGTTATTGCACGAGAACTATTGAAGTGATTTCAAAGAAAAGCGGCATGCATTTCAAAGATAAAACCTATCGACAGATTCATTTTCGTAAGTAACCAGTTTGGTTTCTGTTGTAGAAACAACGGTAAATATTGCCTTATTTTCGAGCAAATTTTGAGCCTTTTAAGTGCTTTAGCAACTTAGGATTGGAAGATATAACTTTCATTTCTGGAATAAAGTTTCTCTGGAGTAATAGAATTATTGTTGTGTTCAAATTTTATATAAATTCAACAAATTTTGAGCATTTTTTGAAGAATTTTGCTATTTTTTTTTTGTAACTAAAGTTCTTGAAAACCGCTCGAACGATTTTGTTTATGTTTCTTTAGTCAAAAGCCAAAGTTTTTTCCTTTCATTTGGTATATGGGAAGTATTGGTTGGTATCTTCTAAGTACGTTTATTTGATTAAAGTATATAGCCATAAATTATTTTCCATGCAAAATCACTTCGTTATCTTTTTGCAAACACGTGCTTGCACTGGAAGTGAGAGAAGTGAGAGAAGGAAACAAAAATGCACAGAGAGGTTTTATCTACGTGTCAGCAAAAGCTTTTGTTATAATAATAATAATAGATTGGCGCTTACACATATGTTAGTGTTTGGCCGAGCTTTTCCTCCGAACTCCGAACGGCGATTGTATTTTTATCAAAAGCTTTTTTTCATGGCAGAAATACACTCGGAGGTTTGCCATTGCCTGCCGAGGGACGACCGCAAAACTGAAGAAGAAAAAACCTTTTTTCTATATTTTTTGCGATGTTGTTTTGACCAGGGTTTGAAACCAGGCGTTGCGGAGTGGAAGCGCGCACTGCTTACCACTACACCACAGCGGCCGAAACCTTTGTTATAATTTGTTGAAAACAACTAAGGTAAACTCTTCCGTGCCCATATGATTAGCATCTGCGAAGAAATGGTTTTTCGCATTTTCTGACGAACGTATTATTTTGAGTTGTGACTCTTTTGAAGACGGTCTGAGAAGTATGAATGCATAAATGTACACGAAAACTTCTTTTTGAAGTGAAACTTCTTTAGTAGCGGTTGGTTGGTTGGGAGTAAATTGGCAAATTCACCGGAAATTGCACACGGAAATAGTGCAACGGAAATAATGCAACGGAAATGGTGCAACGGAAATTATTGGGACTGAAACAAGTGCTTCTTGAGTGTATGGTATTAATTTAACAAAAAATTGCTAATAAAAGGTTAAAGAATAAAACTTAAAAAATACCAATACAAGAATGAAAGTAAAGGTGAGTACATACATAGATAAAGAGAAGGATAAAGCCAAAGATCAAAATAAAAACAAAACGAAAGATGCGTAAAGATAAAGGCAAAAATGAAGACAAAGGTAAATTTAAACACTTTACTTATATATATAAGGGCAAAGGTGAAGGGGAATATGTAGATGAAGAAAATGATAAACATAAAAGTAAAAACAAAGATGAGGATGAGAAAGATTAAAATAAAGGTAATTGAAGAGGAAAAGATATAAAGAGAGACACAGAGACTCAGTCGGGAACTATTTTGGGATTTTAGAAATTTTCGAGATTCTCGAGACTTATCGATAAAATAGTTCATATTTTTATCGGTTTTTAGTCGATGTTTTTATCGATTTTTTTATCGATATTTTTATCGATTTGCTATCGATTTTGTAATCGATATTTTTTATCGATTTTTTAACGATATTTATCGATTTTGTTATGGATACTTAGCGATTTTGTTGTCGATATTTATCGATTATGTTATCGGTATTTATCGACTTTTTTATCGATATTTATCGATTTGGTTATCAATATTTATCGGTTTGGATATGGATAATTTACTTAAATATGGATATCAATCAAGTGGCTTTGAAGAAACTTTATCTTCAAAAAATATGTAGGAGGGTTTCCACCCGTCTCCATTTTAAATTCAACTTTAATTAAGGGAATTAGATAATTTAAATATATATGTACATATATTTGGGTTTCACACGAAAAAGGTATAACAGGGTTTTAGTTTGAATTTATTAAAGTAATATACAAGTTACTGTATGAAATATTAAAATATGTGCGTCAAACAAAGGAGTATTGGGAAATGTTTAGCTTGAGACGGATGAGGGCAGCCAGGATAACCTAACCTACCCCATAGTCCCATACCAATGGTTTAGATCCGATAATTTTTATATGAGAATTGAAGTCAGTTTTGGTTTTTTACTTAAAAAATACTTTTGTTTGTTTAATATTATTTTACAGAAAATATTTTATGATTTTTTAAGGTTTTGCACAACGTAAGAAAATGATTTAAGTATAGCTGACATGCTTCCAGTTCCATGTACCAGTTACGATAATACGATGAAGTATCATTTATGTCCTGGCGCAAAGAGAGAAACCGACTTCTAACTACAATTAAAGAAAGTGAACTCCAAATTAAAAATAATTTTGAAACGAAATGTAAATAATTCGTTGACTATTTAACCACTCAAAATGGAAATAATCTCATTGCTATTCAAAAATGTTATAAATATTAAATTATTTATTGGCTTCTGTGTACAATGATATTATGAGGGTAATTTATACTACATTTTAAAAGGGGTTGACATGAGGCGACTTTAGAGGTAATTTTAGAGCGATTAGTTGAATCAAAAGTTGGCTGCTCCCAACCGTATTGAAAGCAATTAGTTCAAAGGCCGTTCACACCAGGCGATTATTGCTTCCAACTAAAAGTAAACACCTCATTTAAACACCACATAGTGCGTATACTTNGGCGACTTTAGAGGTAATTTTAGAGCGATTAGTTGAATCAAAAGTTGGCTCCTCCCAACCGCATGGAAAGCAATTAGTTCAAAGGCCGTTCACACCAGGCGATTATTGCTTCCAACTAAAAGTAAACACCTCATTTAAACACCGCATAGTGCGTATACTCATGTTAAAATGAATAACATTTTTATTTTTTGTGAACTACATTTTATTTGTAAATACATGTACTCTGGCGTTGTAAGGTATTTTCTGGTACTTACATTCATAATTTTGCTTTGAATAAAAGTGTACTGAAAACTATTGATTTTTGTAGCATGGAAAAGTCTAAGGTACTGATTTCGCGCAAAAAAATCTACCAACCTTATGTTCGGTCGCTAGGTCAAAGTTTTTTTTTGATCTCATTTAGGACAAATTTGCCTAGAGATTGTACCCATTTTTCATTTATTTTGGCATAGAAAATTTTCTTAACGTGAGGCCAACCTCTTTATAGCTGATCACTGTGCCTCGAAATTAATACAATAGCCTGATAAATTAAGTGAACAATTCAGGAATGATTCGCCAGAAAACTCCTCCTTCCATTTTTCTGTTGAGTTGCGAATAATCTGTAAAAGTGCCAACGTTAGCAGATGGGGTGCAATGTCTTTCTTACTTGGACTCCACATACATATATATACATACTTCTATATGGAAACCAAATTTATATTCATCGGTCCGTGTTGGCCGAAATAGAACCAAAGTTGTTCAGAACGTGAAAAGCAGCAAGATCCAGAAGACCTAAAAACATTTAAAGCGTAGTTTGGTGTTGATCGGATTGCACCGCTGGTGCAGATGTGCTTTGTAAGATTGGTCACTTTATACATAGCTCCATATATGTAATAGCTGGTCTTGCAATTACTACATAAATCCAGTGGAACATGCTTGGATTCAAAACCCATTTCTGCATTCTACTCTCTTGCATCTGTACAGAGCTGTAGAAACCTTCTCAAAACTCTGAGCCAATTCTCTGAGTAATTCTTCCTTAACCAATAAAGAGGAAAAGTCCCATGGAATATTCCTTTCTAAAATATGCTAAGATTTTTACAATATATCAGCAGATGGGATATATGTACATGTGTACTTATGTATGTATGTTGTGTCTCCTAATTTTCCTTGTGCAAAGGTTTCCAGATCTTTTTGCATTAAATAAGTCTTCTCATTCGTAAAATACCATTTAAAATTAATTTTGTTTATTAATTAACTTAAATTAATCGCCCATTGAGCTAGCACTGGTAGTGAATATATAATTATCAAAATAAGCGAACTGCAAGGATATTGACATAATACAATTGCAGTGCATTTCGAATGAGGTAAGCAATGCTTCTTCTAAGGATACAACAAAGATTTATGTATGTATTATTTGAATATAATGCTCCAGTATTTTACATTATGGTAGCGCTATAAACGTATGTATATTAAGGTGCAACAATCTCCATCCAAAAAAAATCGGTACCGTTTATTGTTTACGTTTTAGAATACCTCCAAAATAGTGTTTTTAAGAAAGGAAATAAATTTTCAAAATAATTTTTTCTCAAAAACCAACTCAGATTATAGAAGTGTTTAAGCTTCAAACGTCGACATGAAAATGTTTTAAATCCTATCAGCGAAATCACAATAATACAATTTTTGAAGATATTTTCAAATCGGTCTAGCTCAAGCTATTCATATTTTTTGCCCCCGAAACACTTTAGCAGTGGTCTTCAAATATAATAGATTTCATAATTTAGGTGGAAAACCGGTAAATTTTTCTGGTGATACACCCTAATGTACATATTACCTATTGAATATTGCACGTAGTTAGCTTCGTGCATTGACATTTAGTAGTGCGCTCCTCAGATCCGAATGGGGAATTGTCTCCAATGCAGTAAACCATACGATTGCTTCAGTGGAACACGAAATATGCATTTATTAGTAAATGCAAAATAATTGCAAGAACCTCTCACAAATGAGCGATCAATGAAGATGGGCGTGCGTGAAAATGTCATTGTTCGAATTCTAGTGGCACGCGAACATTTGTGGCGATTGCAAGTATGCAAGTATTCAAATTACTTAGGTATCCCAGATGCAATCATACGCTTCGGTTTCAGTAGAACATAAACACTAATTCCTTTGCGTGCAGGGTATTTGAAATAATTCTACGCCGACAAGCTTACACAGAAATATTTGCATACATTACTACAATTCTTCATTATAAATAGAATAATTCTTGGAAGTAATTTTCCAAAGCAATGCGTAAATGATTAAAGGGAAGTGAGTAGAGTATCTGCATGAGTTATTAAATATCAAACCATAAAACAATAAAAGTGCAATAGCGGTATTATTCAATATTCATATGAGCACATCTCACGAAATGCTACAAAAACATGTTTTTGGTCGTTTATAGGCGTACACCATCGCGCAAAGCTGACGATCTTGAGCGTCATGGAACGACATTGCCTGATACAGATATAAGGGATACTCTCGACATCCCTCTGCAAACATGAAAATTTCTACTGAATGAAAAATGTATAGAAGTTGCCAATGAAATATGGCGAACGGAACAGACCTGTCACATTGTCAAAACATGCTGGCCAGCTACAGATACCAAAAGCACCAAGTCACCATTTAAGTGGTCTACTGGGGGGAATAACGTTAACATTTTCTCCAACAGCATAGAATTTACCAAAATATTCTATACACGGTGTTCTTGATATTTTGAATCTTTAATAATTGCTATATAGTCTGTAAGACTGTATATACCATAGACTCGAGATAAATAAATAAATAAATAACAATAATTTAACACCAAGAAGCTCACCCCAAATCGGAGGAGAAACTCAGTCAAACACTTAGTAGAAGAGTACGTGCCACATATTTATTTATTTATACTCATATGTACTGTGCACTCATATTTCAAATCCACAAGCATATGTGATCCAAGTGGACACATATGTAGATATGTATGCCCGTTATATCCGTTCTTGTCAACATGAGATTTTCTCTCATTTTCCCCAGCTTAAGCCCCTAGAATATGCCACACACATAGTAGGTACATGCAGGCATATGTCAATAAAAACTTTGAATTATGACGGCAAATTTGGTTTGTCATATTTGCGGACGCCTGCCTACACGGAACATGATGGATGACCCACAAAATGGAAGAGGGCTAAACAAATTGAAAGCAATAAAAAAGATAAACCGAAACTTACAACTGCGGCGAACAGACCTCGAAAGAAACTTGTAGATATGAGAAAACAAGAAATGTAAAAAAAAAATTTTATAAAAAATAACTGCAGATCGTTGACAGCTTGAGTTCAACACATACATAGATATTCTCTTCTTTTTAGTTAAATGATTGGCCAACCACTTGCAGAGTGAAAACTCATAAACAATTTACTTTAAAGTTTTTCAATTCCCCAGAATAAATAAATACACAAAATGCATTACATTACTTACACACACACACATACATACATAAATAAACTTTAAATATTATCAACACTGCCGTTTAAAAGTGACTTCTGCAATACATTCTGTGTTAAGTTACATTTGTGTGACTTACATACATATATATGTATATATGGATGTGTGTTGCTTCGGATGCCGAGGCGTATGAGCAACCATCCGCTGCCATGCCAAAATGTCGGCCAACAAACTTTAAAATAATTTCATATCTGTTGCTTCCGCACTTCCTTCCTCATATCGCTCGTGGCACATTCTGCCACTAGGCGACCACTTTGCGGTAAAGACTGCCCGGAATATGACACATTTTACATATTATTTGTATAAATGCACACATTAGCTTTGCAAACATAATAAATACACATACATATGTACATGTGTATGCGCCTAAATAAGTATGTATGTACGAATACATAACTGTTCAGTTAAAATACGTCTATGTTTGTCTAAATTGACTTTTAAATATATTTAGTTATTTATTGTTTATACAATTGTATGCATGTATGTACATAAATATATTTTAGTTCATTATTGTGTCATCTGTTGTGTTCATGTGGCTTTTGGCTTTTGGCTGTGACAGACTTATTCGCTAAATGTCAGTTTGCATACACATTCAAATGAACGTAAGTAAATATTTTGGTAGGTATATAGTATTTATATAGTATTATTTTATAATTACCAAAGTGCAATGACCTGAAAAATAAATGCATAACTGCACTACATATATTTATTTATCGAGCAATTTTATTTTGAACGACATAAACATATACATACATATGTACGTTTGTTATGTTAACAATTACTTAAATTGCATCTTACAACCGGAAACACTTACGAGCTGAAAATGCGTGCAGAAGCAAGATTAGTTGTTATCTGAATATAGAATTTATTCTTTCTTAATAATCTATACTCGGTATCTTATAAAACCAAGTTGCATAATTGTATATAACTACATATTCCTCTAATGTCCGCAATATTTAACTAATTTACCTGCTTTGTTTTCCTAGATGTGTTTAAGTATGTTGGAGGTCCTTCCCTTGGGCATCTTTTCCTAGATTTTAATCGAATTATAATTACTATTCTATTGAGTTTATATAAATCAGCTAATTGAAAAAAAAGTTGAGTATGGATCTCACGCGCAATAAATTAAAACTTCTTTCTCTATTACCGGTAATACTACTTATATAACAAATAAACCCGCTTGACGTTAAACCGCCAAAATTCGGTTTACCATTTTAAACAGGTGGCAACCCTCTTCAAAAACCTTTAAAAAAAATCCAAATGTTAGTCACAGTTAAAAGTGATCCCCGTGCCAAATTTTATCTAAATCAGTCCAGCTGTTTCTGAGTAAAGAAGAGCAGCCTCACTTGGTGTGGTTTCTCTAATCACAAATTACTATATTCCTATAATAGAGCTATAACTTCAAACTAAAGAACATTATTTCACAAATACATGCCAATCTCTTTAATTTCAAATTCCAGTTATTGATTACCTTCTTAAATATTCCTTCTCGTATTACGTATACAAAGAGTTAGGCATATATGACTACTCAAACAGGTGGCAACCTTTTTCAAAAGTATTTTTCTAACCAAAATCTTCTTAAATCTCTTTCGTCTGGCAGTGGGATACGTATTTGAATTAACTGATAATTTATGTCGAATTATATTTTTCAAATACCCTCCTAAATATAGTTTTGAAATAATGCCTTTCCAAAACAATTCGATTGACACACATGATTCATTTATTAAATAATTTTCATTTAACTTTGTAAATGGTGGAGATCCAAAAAGCCTCGAATATATTCTAAATGATCAAGTTAAAGATTTCTTACCGCTGTTTAATTTGAGACCCATATTTCGAATTTTCTAACTAACTATTTCTAACTAACTTTCTTAAGCCTCTTTCGTCTGACCGCGGTATTGTGAAACATATTTCAATTACCTAATTGCCGAAATTCAAATTGAATTTGATTTTTTTGAACTTGTGGCAACCCCTATTAAATTATTATATTTAGTACCGAAATGAAGCCTTTTAAACTCATTTAGTAATTCATTTAACTAACTGAAAATTTTTAATTTAATTATTTAAATAGGTGGAAACCCTTTTCAAACATTTCGAAAATATTAAACTATTTAAACTAACACCCTTTTATTTGATAGATTTAAAATTTCAAATATCTATCGATGGTCACCTGCAATAACGACACACCTGAAAATTTCATATATAACCAATCGGACTGTAGCCTTGGGTCACAGCAGAAAGAGAGGGAGCTTCGGTGGCGCCACTCCGGCTTATTCGGTTTAAGGGCTCACGGAAAGCTGCAGCGCCTGTACAGCAGTTGCTGCGCCTGCAATTAAGCGTCTTTCTTGGACAAGTGGCTCGCTATGTAAACGTGCATTCGGTTGAGAAAACACACCCCTCCTAGCAATGAGTTGTGCGCTGGGTTTGGCACCCGCCCCCTAAAAACTCATTCCAGTAAAAAATAAATCTACGATTTGGGGACATGCAGCTGGTATGTACGTACGTACCCTTAATGAGTAAAGTGCCTCTTCCCGGCTGGTTGATGTCCTCGTAAGGACAAAAGCAGACATCCCCACCATCCAAGAACTACGCTGGGCCCTTGCCAAGTATACTACAGCTGCCATATAAAGTAGCGCAAATTCGGTGTTGGATTTGTGTGTTGCACATCATTCTATGTGAAGCCTTTTATTGAAGGCCCAACCTAGCGTTACGTATCTAATAATTGCTGCTTTTCATCTCACGCAATTTCGCCGCTTCCCTGGAATTAGTTGGATTTCACATGTTGGCTTCCCTAAGCCTAAGGTCTCACATGAACGAAAATGTTAAGCAGTTCCAGGTACACACATGCATGCTAAGCACCTCTTTAGGCGCGGTTCTCACCACGCCCAATATTCCGACGCATAACTTAAGTAGCCGTGTTTTTGCTTTCAGGAATTCGCCCAGGTCGTGAAAACTTCCGTAATTCGCTTAACTTTCTGTTAAAGTTTTTAGCTTAATTTCCTGTTTTTATTGCCAATAAGTTTAAAGTTTAGATCTAGTATCCATGTTATATTTAAACAAAAACACCTAAGCAAAGTATTACGAATTATGAAAAAAAGTCCACAACAAGGTTTGATAAAAAATATATATCTAATAATTCATTTATATTAGTATAAGCTTTCCCATTAATTTATCATATTTTCATATGTACATACATATATGTACATCTATGGTTAGTAAAATTTTTAAAGCTCTTATTAGACTTCTGCAAATATGTTCATAGTTTAATGCCATTGTCTGTCAAAAAAATGCTCTTACAATTTCAATTGGTGGTTTAATGTTGCACATTCATGCATACATTGCATTTTCGCATAAATTTAAGCTTACATTGTGTTCAAGCAGTGCTTAATATTTGCACACACAAGTGGTGCGGCTACCGAGTGGGAAGCGTAAATCCGTTGGCTAATTGTTTCCGCAATGAAACGTGCATAAAATCCTTTAACGGGCTTTAATGTTGGCATAAAACCAAACGCGCACACACACGCGCACACGCTTACAGATGTGGATACGTACGTACATATGTATGTATGTTAGTATTTTCGTTTGTTAAAGGTCATATGTTCATATGTATGCAAGTAGTTTGATAATAACATATTCGTAATTCATTTTTCATACGCTGACATATAAAATGCATGAGCACAAACCAAGAGCGAGTATACCCATGTGTACCTACCATATTGGAAAATTTTTAAATTTTTGGCCAAGTAATTTTATGCTGATGAACTAACTTGCTGTCTCCACAGGCAAAAGTTTTTATCTTGATAATGTTATCAGGCAAAATTTTGCCCATGGAGACCGCATATTGCTCTTGGCAAGCAATAATTATCAGAGCTTTTATCTTGATAAATATTGCCAGCAATTTGGTACTTTGACAGCTACATTTTCATTTGCGCGATATCTTCGTGGAGACAACATTATCGATATTTCAATATAAAAGCAAAAATTGGACTGTTTTCTATTAAAATATGTGTTATTATTTGCTTGGGTGTGAAATGGCATATTTTTTAAACTTTTTAATTGATGAAATCCGGCAAAAATTGCCATCTTATAAATGCTTTTATCAAGATAAAAAATGCCCACGCACAAATATTGCCGCTGATAAAATTTTTATCAGGCAATAAAAATGACAGTTGGTAGGCAAAAACTTTTGCCTGTGGAGACGGGCCGTAAGTTTCGGTTTGTATTTTTCCGAGAATTTTAATTTTCTATAGTCAATTAACTTAAAATTATTGCTTAGGTTAGCATTAAAGTCCAGGCTTAATATAACGCGTAACGCCGTGTCCAGCGTAGACACCAGAAATGCGGTGCGGTGCGTTAAATGCGGGCAGATTACAAAACCAACAACATATGTTGGCAAATGTAGATGTCCGACGTAGACACGATTTTGCGATAATGCGTGCATCGCGACGTCCCTGCAACGCACGCATTGTTTGAAAATCAAATTCGTTTAATTTTACCAGCAGTATCTTGCCAGAAATTCGGCAGTGAGTATGGACATTCTTATATTAGAAATACATTTAAAAATTTAAATGAACAACTAAAAAATTGAACTTTTCAAAAAAATTTAAATATTTGGGTTTTAATTAGCTCAAAGTTAGAAAAGGCCTCTCTTCAAAGGATATAGAGCATAAAGCTTGTTGTGGTATTATAACAAATGTCATGTATATTTTCTGATAAGTAGTCAAATATTTTTATCTGCATTCTTGTATACTCATGAAATTTAATTTCATTTGCGCGCAGTTGCGGGTACAGATCACACGATATATTTAATTCAGGGACGGAAAATAATCATTATTTTTTAATTTTAACCAAAAAAAAATTAATAAGTTGTAATCGTCGTAAAACAATTTTTACTACACTCACGTATTTGTGTTCGAGTTTGTCCAATAAAGATAAAAAAAATATAATTTTTATATGAGTTTAATTTTTTTTGGCTCAAAAGACATTATTGTTACTTGATTTTTATTTTTTCTCGCTCAAAGATAATGATTATTATTGAATTTTATTTTTTTACTTAAGAATAATGATCATTCAAAAAACTCAAACCGACGTATCCTTTTCAGAGGAGGCAATCTGTATCTATACTAATTATATAAAGAGAAGTCTCCTTTTTTTTTAACAGGTAATCTCGCGAGCGCCCTATCCGATTGGCATGAAATTTTTGTATATAAATATCTTTCAGTAACCACCTATGACCTATGATAAAAAAAAATTATTTTTTTGCGGTAGGTGGGCCAGGGACCGATCTATTCGGAAAAATCTTATTTATGGTCCGATTTGTGTGAAATTTGGTACGCAGGTAGCTTTTTGCCTAGATTAACTTATGGGATACTTTTTTTTCTTATAGGTGAACCAGATACCGAGGATTTGGAAATCAATGCCAAACAATGCGCCTTCCAAACATACTGAAACTTTTACCTTTCTGTATATGGGGTGTTCCATACCAAAACGGACGGGGTTCACACTTCATGTGTTTGGTTAGTTTAAAATTTTTAGGGTTGATGCATAAATAAATAAGAAATTTAAGCTTGATTAATAAATTTTTAAGAACTTTACAGCACCAACAACAAAAACAAATCGGTTTAATAGTTTTCCAAATATCTCGAGAACGCGGCGTGGAAAAAATTTGGAAAAATTCACACATGCAATCATCAAAATTTTCTATGAAAACAAATATTAAACAATTTTTTTTCTTGAAACATTTTTAACATACACATTTTTTTATAAAGAAATGAGTTTTTAAAAATATGCAATATCGAACAAAATTTGAAAAAAATCACAATAGTAGCTCTGAGTATTGCGCAATATTGAAGTATATTATTATGGAGTACAGTACTCTACAATAATTTGAGTTATGATTTTTTTTTTACACCGAAGTTGAGTAAAATGAGTACTCAACAAGTTAAAAATTTTTTTTAGAATTTTTTTTTATGTACGCAGTTCCTCACATAAAATAATTGTTTAGAGCTCATTTGTTGATTCCGGGCATGAAGTGTGATTTTTTGCGTTCCTAACGCTCCGGGCACTTTAGGCACGTGTTGACATATTTTTTNGTGCATGTTCGACATTTTATTACTTACAGTAACATAACTTTTTTAATAATAAGCGGATTGCTTTGAAATTTTCAGCAATTTTTCCTTATTATCTAGGGTATAAAGCCCAGTAAATAGAAAAATTAACAAGTGATTCACAGCAAAAACGCAAGGCAACTATCTTCACTCAGTTTTGAACTTTTAGGAAGTATATATCAAGAGGATTATGGAGACTCCTTTGCTTTTAATAGCGATTTTCATACGTCCGGGAATGCTCTCTACTGAGTTTTCTATGATTTCGCTTGGAATATTACCCCATTATAATTTTGCTCACCTCCAAAGCTCTTTCATGTTACTGGAGCTCGCTTGTGCTATGCTAATCCTCTCTTGACCACAGCGCTCAATTTTTCGACAGCTTTGAGGTCTGGGATTTGTGCTGGCCACCATTTACATGTTTTTCTTTGTATGGTGTTTTTGAAGATGTTGATAAGGTGTT
>NW_016158610.1:100960-120466 GCF_001687245.7 Rhagoletis zephyria
CAAACTTTAAAATAATTTCATATCTGTTGCTTCCGCACTTCCTTCCTCACATCGCTCGTGGCACATTCTGCCACTAGGCGACCACTTTGCGGTAAAGACTGCCCGGAATATGACACATTTTACATATTATTTGCATAAATGCAAACATAATAAATACACATATGTACATACAGTACATAACTGTTCAGTTAAAATGCGTCTATGTTTGTCTAAATTGACGTTTAAATATATTTAGTTCTTTATTGTTTATACAGTTGTATGCATGTATGTACATACATATATTTTAGTTCATTATTGTGTCATCTGTTGTGTTCATGTGGCTTTTGGCTTTTGGCTGTGACAGACTTATTAGCTAAATGTCAGTTTGCATACACATTCAAATGAACGTAAGTAAATATTTTGGTAGGTATATAGTATTTATATATTATTTTATAATTACCAAAGTGCAATGACCTGAAAAATAAATGCATAACTGCACTACATATATTTATTTATCAGCAATTTTATTTTGAACGACATAAACATAAATATACATATGTGGGTTTGTTATGTTAATAATTACTTAAATTGCATCTTACAACCGGAAACACTTAGAGCTGAACATGCGTGCAGAAACAAGATTAGTTGTTATCTGAATATAGAATTTATTCTCTCTTAATAATCTATACTCGTATCTTATAAAACCAAGTTGCATAATTGTATATAACTACATATTCCTCGAATGTCTGCAATATTTAACTAATTTACCTGCTTTGTTTTCCTAGATGTGTTTAAGTATGTTGGGAGTCCTTCCCTTGGGCATCTTTTCCTAGATTTTAATCGAATTATAATTACTATTCTATTGAGTTTATATTTGGACTATAAATCAGCTAATTGAAAAAAAAGTTGAGTATGGATCTCACGCGCAATAAATTAAAACTTCGTTCTCTATTACCGGTAATACTAATTATATAACTAATAAACCCGCTTGACGTTAAACCGCCAAAATTCAGTTTAACATTTTAAACAGGTGGCAACCCTCTTCAAAAACCTTTAAAAAAAATCCAAATGTTAGTCACAGTTAAAAGTGATCCCCGTGCCAAATTGTATCTAAATCAGTCCAGCTGTTTCTGAGTAAAGAAGAGCAGCCTCACTTTTTGCGGTTTCTCTAATCATAAATTATTATATTCCTATAATAGAGCTATAGGTTCATTGTTTCACAACTACATGCCAAGCTGTTTAATTTTAAATTCAAATTATTGATAACCCTCTTAAATATGCCCTCGCGTATTACGTACACTAAGCAGATATGACTTTTCAAATAGGTGGCAACCTTTCTTCTTAATCTCTTCATCTTCTTCTTAAATCGCTTTCGTCTGGCAGTGGGATACGTATTTGAATTAACTGATAATTTATGTTGAATTATATTTTTCAAATACCCTCCTAAATATAGTTTTGAAATAAAGCCTTTCCACAACAATTCGATTGACACACATCTTTTAATGATTCATTTAATTTATTAAATAATTTTAATTTAACTTTGTAAATGGTGGAGACCCAAAAAGCCGCGAATATATTCTAAATGATCAAGTTAAAGATTTCTTACCGCTGTTTAGTTTGAGACGCATATTTCGAATTTTCTAACAGGTGGTAACCCTCTTCCAAATATTTGCAAACGCTAACTTTCGTCTGACCGCCGTATTGTGAAACATATTTCAATTACCTTATTGCCGAAATTCAAATTGAATTTGATTTTTTTGAACATGTGGCAACCCTTTTAAATATATTTAGTACCGAAATGAAGCCTTTTAAACTCATTTAGTAATTCATTTAACTAACTGAAAATTTTTAATTTAATTATTTAAATAGGTGGAAACCCTTTTCAAACATTTCGAAAATATTAAACTATTTAAACTAACAACCTTTTATTTGATAGATTTAAAATTTCAAATATCGATAGTCCCCTACAATATCGACACAACTCAAAATTTCATATATAACTGGAGCGGCTGAAGCTGGTCACGGCATAAAGAGAGGGAAATTCGGTGGAGCTACTCGGGCTTATTCGGTTTAAGGGTTCACAGCGTCTGTACAGCAGTTGGTTAGCCTGCAAGTAAGCGTCTGTCTTGCACAAGCGCCGCGCTATGCAAACATGCATTCGGTTGAGAAACCACACCCCTCCTAGCAATGAGTTGTGCGCTGGGTTCGGGACCCGCCACGTAAAAACCCATTCCAGTAAAAAATAAATCTACAATTTGAGGGCATGCAGCTGGTACGTACGTACGTACCCTTCCCGGCTGGTTGATGTCCTCGTAAGGACAAAAGCAGACATCACCACCATCCAAGAAATACGCTGGGCCCTTGCCAAGTATACTACAGCTGCCATATAAAGTAGCGCAAATTCGGTGTTGAACGGCCGAGGGACTTCGTTGCCGAGTACTGACATTCACCCCCGTGAACGCATCAAATCAAATATTTTTCCAATTTATTCGTTACTCACGCATGCTTCAACAAACCGACAGCCTAATTTCAAACCTGTGTGTTCAACATTTATTTATTAAACCGCAGTGTTTTGGTGTCAATCAAACCCACCCTATACATATGTAGCACATCATTCTATGTGAAGCCTTTTATTGAAGGCCCAACCTAGCGTTACGTATCTAATAATTGCTGCTTTTCATCTCACGCAATTTCGCCGCTTCCCTGGAATTAGTTGGATTTCACATGTTGGCTTCCCTAAGCCTAAGGTCTCACATGAACGAAAATGTTAAGCAGTTCCATGTACACACATGCATGCTAAGCACCTCTTTAGGCGCGGTTCTCACCACGCCCAATATTCCGACGCATAACTTAAGTAGCCGTGTTTGTGCTTTTAGGAATTCGCCCTGGTCGTGAAACCTTCCGTAATTCGCTTAACTTTCTGTTAAAGTTTTTGGCTTAATTTCCTGTTTTTGTTGCCAATAAGTTTAAAGTTTAGAATTAGTATCGATGTTATATTTAAATAAAAAACAACTACTTAAGCAAAGTATTACGAATTATGAAAAAAAGTCCACAACAAGGTTTGATAAAAAAATATATCATAATTCATTTGGATTAGTATAAGCTTTCCCATTAATTTGTCATATTTTCATATGTACATTTGTACTGTCATATATATCTGCGGTTAGTAAAATGTTTAAAGCACTTATTAGACTTCTGCAAATATGTTCATAGTGTAATGCCATTGTCTGTCAAAAAAATGCTCTTACAATTTCAATTGGTGGTTTAATGTTGCACATTCATGCATACATTGCATTTTCGCATAAATTTAAGCTTACATTGTGTTCAAGCAGTGCTTAATATTTGCACACACAAGTGGTGCGGCTACCGAGTGGGAAGCGTAAATCCGTTGGCTAATTGTTTCCGCAATGAAACGTGCATAAAATCCTTTAACGGGCTTTAATGTTGGCATAAAACCAAACGCGCACACGCTTACAGATGTGGATACGTACGTACATATGTATGTATGTTAGTATTTTGGTTTGTTAAAGGTCATATGTACATATGTATGCAAGTAGTTTGATAATAACATATTCGTAATTCATTTTTCATATGCTGACATATAAAATGCATGAGCACAAACCAAGAGCGAGTTTACCCATGTGTACCTACCATATTGGAGAATTTTAAAATTTTTGGCCAAGTAATTTTATGCTGATGAACTAAGTTTCGGTTTATATTTTGCCGGTAATTTTTATTTTCTATAGTCAATGAACTCAAAATTATTGCTTAGGCTAGCATTAAAGTCTAGGCTTAATATAACGCGTAACGCCGTGTCCAGCGTAGACACCAGAAATGCGGTGCGGTGCGTTAAATGCGGGCAGATTACAAAACCAACAACATATGTTGGCAAATGTAGATGTCCGACGTAGACACGATTTTGCGATAATGCGTGCATCGCGACGTCCCTGCAACGCACGCATTGTTTGAAAATCAAATTCGTTTAATTTTACCCGCAGTATCGTGCCAGAAATTCGGCAGTGAATATGGACATTCTTATATTAGAAATACATTTAAAAATTCAAATGAATAACTAAAAAATTAAACTTTTCAAAAAATTGAAAGATTTTTGTTTTAATTAGCTCAAAGTTAGAAAAGGCCTCTCTTCAAAGGATATAGAGCATAAAGTTTGTTGTGGTATTATAACAAATGTCATGTATATTTTCTGATAAGTAGTCAAATATTTTTATCTGCATTCTTGTATACTCATGAAATTTAATTTCATTTGCGCGCAGTTTCGGGTACAGATCACACGATATATTTAATTCAGGGACGGAAAATAATCATTATTTTTTAATTTTAACCAAAAACTACTACACTCACGTATTTGTGTCTCGAACACAATAAAGATAAAAAAAAATATAATTTTTATTTGAGTTTAATTTTTTTGGCTCAAAAGACATTATTGTTACTTGATTTTTATTTGTTCTCGCTCAAAGATAATGATTATTATTGAATTTTATTTTTTTTACTTAAGAATAATGATCATTAAAAAAACTCAAACCGACGTATCCTTTTCAGAGGAGGCAATCTGTATCTATACTAATTATATAAAGAGAAGTCTCCTTTTTTGTAACAGGTAATCTCGCGAGCGCCCTATCCGATTGGCATGAAATTTTTGTATATAAATATCTTTCAGTAACCACCTATGACCTATGATAAAAAAATTTAGTTTTTTGCGGTAGGTGGGCCAGGGACCGATCTATTCTTATTTATGGTCCGATTTGTGTGAAATTTGGTACGCTGGTAGCTTTTTGCCTAGATTAACTTATGGGATACTTTTTTTCTTATAGGTGAACCAGATACCGAGCATTTGGAAATCAATGCCAAACAATGCGCCTTCCAAACATACTGAAACTTTTACCTTTCTGTATATGGGGTGTTCCATACCAAAACGGACGGGGTTCACACTTCATGTGTTTGGTTAGTTTAAAATTTTTAGGGTTGATGCATAAATAAATAAGAAATTTGAGCTTGATAAATACATTTTTAAGAACTTTACAGCACCAAAAACAAAAACAAATCGGCTTAATAGTTTTCCAAATATCTCGAGAACGCGGCGAGGAAAAAATTTGAAAAAAATCACACATACAATCATCAAAATTTTCTATGAAAACAAATATTAAAAAATTTTTTTTCTTGAAACATTTTTCATATACACATTTTTTTATAAAGAAATTAGTTTTTAAACATATGCAATATCGAACAAAATTTAAAAAAATTACAATAGTAGCTCTGAGTATAGGCCTGTATGCAGTTCTCAAGAAAAGCTAAAATTCCATACAAAATGACGTACAAAAAATTGCTAAGAAATTTTCTTGAGTCAAATTTCCTTCAGACAGTACGCAGTTCTTGAGCAATTTGCTCCGCTTTTTACTACGGTTTTCTAAAGTTTTTTGTGAAAAAAGAGCACAAGGCAACCCAGGTTTGCAACTGAAATATATGCCCGTTCCATTATTCCTTGAGGAAAGAGTGAGGCAACAGGCTGTGAAGTATCAAAAATGTCAAAATTCCTTGGATACACACACAAAATAATGGCAAATTTTTCTTGACCGATTTCTTGGGAGCTGCATACCAGCCTTATTGCGCAATATTTAAGTATAGTATTATGGGGTGCGCTATACAATAATTTGAGTTATGAATTTTTATACACCGAAGTTGAGTAAAATGAGTACATAACAAATTTAAAATTTTTTTAGAATTTTTTGGTATACACAGTTTTATATCCCATTAAATTTTAGTATAACAATGTGCAAAACAGCCCAGAAAGCGTTCCTCACGCTAGAAAAATGGGTAATTGATAGGGATCGTAAATGTCTTCTTCTTCGTGCCAGAAACCGCTTAGACTTTTTTCCCGGCAGAAATATGAAAGAAGGGAATTTGAAATAATTGTTGTTTTTTGTTTACATTCGAAAGCAGCTTTCATAAAATACAAACATGGAAAATAGCACTGAAGTTTCAGAAATGTAGGTAATTGCTAATTTTTTTAGCCATATATAAGTTAAATGCACATAAAATAATTGTTTAGAGCTGATTTGTTGATTCCGGGCATGAAATGTGATTTTTTGCGTTCCTCACGCTCTGGGCACTTTTGGCGCGTGTTGACATATTTTTGACACTTGTGAGAGAATAACTTATTTTTACGCTCTAATAACCGAAACAGCAGTTGTTGCGAACGCACAATTTTTGCAATATCTCATGTATGTGAATGTATTTTTATTTGTATTTCCAGGCAAACCGGTTTCATGGATGATGATTTCGCCATCCGTAACACCACGGAAATTAAACGTTGGCTCAAATAATCCAGCGATGCGTCTTTACAAATTCGATACGGACTCCGGTCAGGTCAGTAGACATTGAGTGTTTTTTGAGAAACATGATTTAAGAAATAAAAATATGTAGTTGATGCCATTAAATATTCAGCAGCATTGTGTGCTTGGGGTTAAGGAAATATGTGTGCAGAGCAACTTTATTTAAAGTGTTTTATTTTTACAGAAAATCGATTCGTACTACCAAACAGTTGTACAGTAACATTATCCGGTTACGCAATTAGGCACACACTTCAAAGAGAATGCCCCTAAAACTTGAAGCCTGTACCTACAGGCTCTATTTTGGGCCAGTTCTAACCTTAACCCTCTAGTAGGCCAATTTTTTTATGAGTTGAAAAATTCAGGAATGGGTGATTTTAGCACGAGAAATCCAAAACTTATGTCCATTTCGATCTGTGACAGTAACTTTTTCCTACAGGGGAGAAAAACCACGACCGTCTGGAGACAGGCTCGCCGATATACATACTTACACATGTTTTCAGCTTTCTCTTACACAATGTTGACCTACGAACCGGCAATGCCGTCTGCAGACGGTCAAAAATGCAAAACTGGGGTTTTGTATGTCGGCAAGCCGATCTGTAGACGGTTTGTGTTCGAAAGCAATTTTCTCCATTTCGAATGGTGACATAATTATAAAACTTATATTAAAATACGGTGCTTTTAACAACGAAATCCACCGAATTTTTTTATATCAAAAAATTTTCCAAAGGAAAAAATTTCTTTAATAACGAAATTACTAAATAGCAAGAAATAATTAATTCTAACCGTGTTTTCAAAATCTGTAATTCAACTGCCGATTAAAATAAAACGGATTGACATAACGGATTAAAATTTACTTCGCCGTAAGGGCACGATTTTTGTCTAAAGATTGTGCCTTGCGAATATAGAAAAAAATTATTATAGGTGCACTAAAAAGGTGTTTAGTTAACGACCGTCTGGAGGCGGTCCAACTGTGTCCAAGGCGGTCTCCAGCGACTTTACCTTATGCATTGGTGCCTCACGAAGTAAATGCAGATTATCTCAACTTGAGTTGGAGAACTGAGCCATTTCTTACTACTTCTGAGGAAGAGCGTAGTTACGACTACTAAATATACTTACCCACCCGACCAACGTACACGAGAATGTATCCGTTTTTGAAATTTTGTTAACACTTCGAGAATGGGTCGTGAAAGTATCAGTTTGTGGCAGCAGAACTCTCCTACTCGTTATACGTTTTCAAAAGTTCTTGCGAAGAGTTTTCGATAGTGAAACCGTATCTCATGTTTTAATTTACCCATTGAGAGAAGAATCGTAAGCAAACATTAAAGTTACTAGTTTACGATATCTAAAGCTGTTCCATTCCAGTTTATTCCCATGTTTAACATAACTAACAAAAGATAACAGTGGTTAAATTTTCTCGTTTTTTAAACCAAAATTAAGTTTGCAAAAACGTAATTAGATGTGATTAAGGTAAATGTTATAAAAAATAAAATGAGAAATGTACAGTGGTAGAAGAAATAATAGAAACTGGTAAAAATTGTTTTGGCTATATTACTTTTGTTTATTTGATGTTTAATATTTTTTCATAAAAGTCTAGCGCACTATATAACACGCACCATATAAATCCACATTTCAAATTTTGTACAAAAATTATAAAAAATCAACAAATTTTACCAAAATCACCCAAAAATTTCAAACTTTTTACTCAGATTTTTTTTGCAAAATTTTGGGTCTGCAGTTTTATAGCCCATAAAAACCACCTTTCAAACTTTGTACAAAAATGATAAAAATTCAACACATTTTACCAAAGTCCCCAAAAATTTCAAACTTTTTAATCAGATTTTTTTGAAAAATCTGGGGTATGCAGTTTTATAGCCCATTAAATTAGTGGGTTAATGTGCATATCTCAAGCCGCTAGAAAATCGCGTTGATTTTTTTTTTTATTGGCTGACGGTGTTGTGCATTTTCTTCCATATAAAGCATGCTCGATCATGCTCAAAATTTCTTTTTATGCGGAAAAAATGCCTAGCAGCGTCTGCAAAAAAAATTAACCCACTAAAATTTAATGGGCTATAAAACTGCAAACATTAAATAAAAAAAAAAGAAATCTGAATTAAATTTTAGGATGATATTGTTAAAATTTGTTGAATTTGTGAAATTTGTGTACAAAGTTTGAAGTGTGTTATATGCCGCGTGTTATATAAAGCGCTAGACTTTTATGAAAAAATATTAAACATCGAATAAACAAGGTAATATAGCCAAAACAGGTCAAAATAAAAAGTTTAATTTATTTCATCCCCCACTGTTAAGAATTTAAATATGAACAGATGCAAGCAGTTTCTGATTATTTAAATTCCTAAATTATCCTTTTTAATCCCTCTAAATCTGAGCATGCACAATACTCAAATGGCATGTAATCAATATATTCGTAAAGTTTCGAGCGTTTTCATTGATCCTAGAAAATTATATTGACCTTAAAAGAAAAGAACGCATTTTCTTACGTGTAATTCCTATGGGAAAATTAAAGGCTTGCCGCGGGACCTCTTACAATTGTCGTAGAGAGGCGAGGTTCATGGAGGATCATCAGGTACTATACCAAGTGCTAAACTTTGAGTCTTATTCCGGTCGCATTCCAGGATTTTTTTTTACGTAATCTAATATACATATGTCTATATAGAGGTTGTTAATCATTTTTAGGTCATAGTTACTCTGTATAACAAAAAAAAAACTAATATTTACCAGAAATTCCTATTTTTTAGCACACTTTGAATTGCTGACATTGCTTCGAAATTGAATTTGTATTCCACTTCCGTACTCAAGACAAGCCCACGTGAAAAGAGGTTGGGTTCTGTTCTCAATCGCTGCGTTTGTGCGCTCCGCTCTACTTTCGCATTCCATTTTATTGTTAAATCTTCGCAACTGAGTTAAAAGTTTGTGTCTCGAAAACTATTTTCACTTGCATTATGATTTTTTATTTGTGAGTGTGTTTGTCCTTATTCGGCCACAATGTAGCAAAGTGTGTTACAAATTTAATTTATACAGCTGCAAACTTATACAGTTACTTCCGTTTCAGCGTACATCCGCTTGGCGAGTGGCGCATGCCTCTCCTTATATTCCGCTTGAAAGCTACACTATTGGCACATATTCACTTTACTATATGCATATGTATGTACATACATATATCCTATAAATATGTATATTCGCATTCATATGCAAATGATGGCATGGCCAACACCATCCTGTTCGCGTTCACAAAAACTCTCTTAGCATTTGTTCAACGCGTTACAAATTTATGCCACTTTCAAGCGTTCGCAAAGTTATGCACATTTTAGCTTTTACTCGCTTTCATCACTTCTGCAGCTAAGTGTGTTTGCAGTTTAGTACATCGTTGTCGATTTTATGATAGACAATTTTGCAATGCATGCAGCTTTGAAAACAACCCGGCTGGTGAAAATTAATTTGCATACACCAGGCTGAGGAGATATAGTTATTGGCTAAAAAAAATTTGGAAATAGCAACAAAGTATTAACTGTACAATTTACAGTTGCTTTGTGGATCACCAATTTTCTTATCAAATCTTTCTAGAATTCAGCGAGAATGTCAGGTTAGGTTAGGTGTATAAAATGTTCTACAATTTCACTCGGTGTTGTCCGTTGTAGAGTGTCCCGTTTGAGTGAGTGTTAGGAGGGGCTTCCTAACCACAGCGAAATTTTGATATCTTTGATAGCATTAGCCCACTGAACCAGCGCCTGTTCTAAATGAAGTCGAGGAGATCCAAGTGTTGCACGTCCGTTATCTCCGCAAAATTGTTGAGGAAGCGTAATGCCAATTGGTTGGGACTCTTTGACTGTCACACAGAAAGGGGTCCAATTGACCATCATTGCTCGTCATCCTCATCGTGGCAGCTTCTGCAGAGAGTAGTTATGGGTACTCGCCTTTGTTCTCAGAAGGTATCCTGTATTTTTCCTGCAAATCCGCGTTCTTAGTCTTCCCGCTTGTTCCACAAGTGATTAGCAACGGTGATAATCGCCTCGTTAATTGGCAGCAAAGAGCCTTACCTGGTCGGCTCGTTCCGTTCAATTTAGCGTCTTCCATGGACGGAACAAAGAGAAGAGGGATGAACCCGTGTCACGCGATATGCAAATCCTGCAAGCTAACCCCTGAGTTAAGCACACTTCGCAAGCTCATGTCATTTTGTATACTTTTTGGCTTTCGATAGCATTTTCAACGCGTAAAGTAGATCAGAATAGCAAAGCGAATAGGTCTGGTGTTGAACGAGACCAAAACGAAGTATCTCCTGTCATCACATAAACAGTCAGAGCATACGCATCTTAGCAGCCACGTCACTGTTGACAGTTACAATTTTGAAAAAGTAGACGACTTCGTTTATTTGGGAACCAGCATAAAAACCAATAATAAAGCCAGCCTTGAATTCCCACGGAGAATCACTCTTGCAAACAAGCGCTACTTTGAACTGAGTGGGCAGAAGTAAAGTCCTCTCTCGTCGTACACCTGTGCTGGTGAATGGCGCGGAGGCGTGAACAATGAAAACATCTGATGAAGCGGCTCTTGGAGTTTTCAAGAGAAAGATTCTGCGAAAGATTAATGAACCTTTGCGCATTAATAATAATAATAGATTGGCGCCTACACATATGTTAGTGTTTGGTCGAGCTTTTCCTCCGACTTGTGGCGTGCGCCTTGATGTTGTCACACAAATCGCAGGGACCTACAGTTTTACGCCGACTCCGAATGGCGATTGTATTTTTATGATAAGCCGTCTTTCATGGCAGAAATACACTCGGACGTTTCCCATTGCCTACCGAGGGACGATCGCGGATAAGAAAAAAACCTTTTTTCTATATTTTTTTGCGATGTTGCGCATAAAGGATGACGAATACCTCAGACGATTTAACGATGAACTGTTTAAGCTTTACAACGATATAGACGTGGTGCAACGAATTAAAATTCAGCCGTTCTGCTGGCTAGGTCGTGTTTTTCGAATGGACAGAAACGCTGCAGCTCTGAAAGTATTCAACGCGGGTCGCGCTGCTGGTAACAGAGGAAGAGAAAGGCCTTTTCTGCGTAGAAAGACCAGGTCGAGAAGGACTTGGAAGAGAAATGACTGGCGTGCTGTTTTGGACTCGGCCAAAATCGCTTAGGCGGTTATAGCGCTAATAAAGAAGAAGAAGAAAGTAGTTCCGTGCGGAGATTGGATTCGTGCAATGCTGTCGCTGAAGGTCGTTAGAAAAAAGGCGGAATTCACAACTGCTTTTCTCTAACTTCTTCGTTTCTCAGGCACTAATATCTACACCCGGCTCTATGCAGACGATGTACTAGGCCTTGATTGAAGGTGATTGAAGTTAAGTGCAAAGAACACTAAATATAGTGTCACAGGAGTAGCTGAAACTAGCGCTGTGCTCTTCACTAGAAGAATAAGGTTCGTTCGTATTTCTACTAACTTTAAAGGAGTCAGACTTCTTTGAAAGTGAAGTGCTTCGAGGTTTTAAACTTTTATGGAAGTAACACGTTTAGCAAAAGACCTCCAAAGCATCAAAAACATTCTGAAAAAAAGAAGTTAAGTATCTAATAGTGGAACCCAATAGATTTGCATCTCTTTTAATAAGCCCATTACTATTTATTATTGCGGCATCTATTGTGCTAACGTTGAAGCAATTTCTCCGATCTTGAGCTATTCCTAAAGTTAAACATTTTGGAGTATGTCATGTTTCAGACTGTGGATGGGAATAATAACATTGTAGGAAAAATCTCAAGTTTTATAATGACACAACAAATGCTGAGACACGTAAGCTTAATTTTGGACTGTAGATTTTTTATCTCTTTACCGTTTTTCCAAAATATTTTGATTTTTATGAAAAAAAAATCAACCTTTAACAAAGAAAAAATTAAAAACTAACCTCTTTTTAGTGCTTTTGAAAAATCCTATAAAAAAGTCTGGACATCAACCTCGCCGGAAGGTATCATATGAAAATTTCTCGAGGAAGATATCGCCTCGCCGCAAGTAGTTGAATATAGCGCCTAAAAATATGCACTACAAACACAACGCGAAAATGGACAACACGCCATTTCTTTAAATGAAATTAATTGGTGCTCGCATCTATGTACATTAGGGTGGTCCAGAAACAGTAAAGTCGGAATTGTAATTCTCTTACCCCTTGAATTGTTCTATATTGAAAAAATATTCCCCTATTTTTTTTATTTTAAAATCGAAAAATATTTAGAAGTCGCTCAAGGCGCTCAAAATTTTCCATGTATTTTTATATGGGAAAAGTATATTTTTTCGTAGAGATGGTATAGAATTCTTGAGAGCCAATATTTTATTTTTATCGGAAGACTCTGGTTCTCTTCAGGAGACTTTCAGTAATAATATCTAATTGTTTATTTAACCATTTTTTAATACAAACGATTTCTTATTGGTCGCCCCTTGGATTTTTCGAGGTTTCTGTGAGTTTGTGACGGACCTATAAATTATAGTTGCAATGAAAAAATGTTTAAAGAAACAATTGGGTATTATTACTGGGAGTGTCCTACAGATAAGTAGAGTTTTCTGGTAGAAAAATATTGATTTTTAACTATATTTTAACTACGAAAAATTATTTTTCCCCATATAAAATACATGGAAAACTTTTGGCGCTTTGAACGACCTCTAAATATTTTTTGATTTCAAAATAATAAAATAAGGGTATAATTTTTTCGTAATAGAACAATCCTAGGGGGTGAGAGCATAAAAATTCCGACTTTTTTTTCACATGCATTTTTGGTGTGTGCACCAATCTTAATATCTTTGTAGAAAATAAATAAGATAAGAAAAAAACTTTTTAATATACCACGCTTTTATAAGTGGGCTAAAAAGTAGAAAATAATTGAGGGATTCACAACGGTGTCGTAAGTGTCGTATTGTTGTATGTTGTAAACTTTAAAAGCTTAAATAAATGTTTAGCGAACTTGAAACGCCAACGAAATATTTTTTAACACTACCAAAATTCGAAATATGACTTTGATGGTACTTTACTTACATATTTTTTAGGCGTTTAAAGTTTACGGCATACAACAATACGACACTTACGACACCGTTGTGAATACCCCAAATATTTCTCAGTCCCACAGAATTTGTTTTGATAACTTTGGATTTTGAAATTTTAGCAAAAGGCATTATAAACAATTTATGAAATTGAAAATGAAAAGTGTGGGCGCATGTAATAGGCTTGCATTGATATGAAAAGTAATATATGTGTGAACCTGTAGTCTCATCAGAAAGTCCCGTTTTAAGAAAGTGGTACTTTAGCTTGCAGTGTCCTGCCATATTTATAGTGTAAGTTTTATACCCCATTTCCACCAAACGCAAAACTGCAGTTGAGAGCTCAGATAAGTCGCAATAATTTCAACAAGAAGTGATCGGCAAGGTTTAGTTCTTAATTGTTGCCTTTTTTCTTTCGTTTGCTTGTACTTAGTTCCTTCGAGTTATAATCTGCTTTTTCCAATAGACATAAACTGCAGTTGAGGCTTGGTGAAAGTGAACTATTAGACTCACCCTGCTAAAATTAAGCAATTCTTCAAAGAATCTACGTAAGTGCGCCAGTCAGACTCAACCTGGCATTTTCCCACCTTCTTGGTATCTCAGCTAAATACACCTTAAATAGACCGCAGAACGGCCATACACGCTCCGTTAGTCGCCAAATTTTTTGAGAGTATCAGCTCTTTCATTGCCATTAAAGCTCTCATGTCCGGGAAACGACCACAAGATAAACTTTTTATGTATTTTACGTGAGTCTAAGGCCCTTAACTCTCAGTTGCCAAATTATTGTTTTACGGTCAACGACCGACAAGGTCTCCGCGAACCTTGCAGATAAGCGCTGCATATTTTGTTATGGCCAATATGCCAAATTGAGGGATTTTCCACAATATTTAATACGAAGTCTTTGACAAACATAAATCGCCTTTGTGGCTTCATTGGTAATCGATGTGAGGTGTAGGGTAGCGATGAGTTGTTGATCTAGTGTCACCTTTAGATATTTCGCACCTTGTGAAAACTATATCTCCATACTTTACAATTTAGGTTTGAGCAGGTTGACCTCTTCTTTTGGTGAAATAGATACCGTTGTGCATTGACAAGCCCTTTTACGCACACATTCAATGGTTCTGGAGCATATGGTGTCCTCATGTCAACCCATAAAGTAGATGAAAATTTGACCTGAGTAGCAACTTAATACATTAAACCGAGAGTTCTTCGACAGCCAGCGTCCATAGTAGGGGTGAAAAGACTCCCCTTGAGGACGCCACGGATAGCCTGCTAGCTCAACCACTACGATTCTGCATTTCCATATGACCTAGGGAGTTACTAGGCTAGGAATATCCTTCTTTGTCATACCCATTGATATTGTTTCGTTGAGTTAGGCGATGTATAGCAGTAATAGAGGATTTTCCTGCTTAATATGCATGTTGGGTTTGGCATAGTGGGTTGCCGTTGAGATAGGTCATCCTCTCAGCTACCATTTGTGACAGAGGGGGGAATACTTCCAATCATTAGCATGGGAAATCTACATACGTTAAAAAAAAACACTGTAACTCTTATTAAAGCATCGGCTTCAATAGCCAACTAAATTCTTACTAATTTACATTGCGTGTATGTAATTTTCGCTTTATTGTATGAGCGTGGCTGCTCTAACCAAGCCTAAAAAAATATTTAATTGCTTTCACCGCAATTCTTTCGTTTTTTTTTTGTACAATTTACTAACTCACTTTTCACCTGGCTTGTATGTATAATTACAGGTGCTGGACTACACGCAGTACTTTATGGATTTACAATTGGCGAATCAAGTGGGCGAACCCAACTGGCTTCCGGAATACAATCTTACACATTACTATGCGCTCAGTGATATATCGGCAATTTCTTTACACAATTTTGTGGATCGTTTCACCAGCAGTGACGGCGCATGGTTTGGCAAGTAAGTATGGAATATCAAGTTGAAAGAATTGTAGAACATTCGAAATTTTAGATAAAAATTGGAAGCTTCTAATTTGATTACTACAAAAATTAACTATTCTGGTTCTGGTCAGCTCTTAGATATTAGAGAATATCTTTACCAATCTGGCCTACAGACATACAGGCCAGATTTGTCTGTTGAAAGCGTCTTTCCTAGAAGATGAAGCCACTTGGGTGGCGTAAACAGGTGCTTTTGGGTTGAAAGTTCGCTTCATCTTCGTTGGAATCGTCTTCACTGGCACGATTTCTTCATGTACGGCTGTAAAGTGCAGTACTCTTTACCGAAACTTACCTAACCGAAATGCCTACAAAAAATGTGGCCAAATTAACATTGCGATGCCCTACGGCAGGACCATATACACCTGCTTTGCATTACATAAGTGTAGAAAAAACTACCCTGAGGGATTTCTCTATGGAGTACCTATCTCGGGTGGTGATTACGATCGTTAAAACGCGAGCAATGATCGGGTAACAATAAGCTGGTGTAGAGACTTGATTTGGTCCGCTACAGTATAACAGAGAAGCAGGGTAGGGCAACTTCCGTCCGAACGCATTCGTTTACTATTACACTTCGTTTAATATGAGTTTTCAGCTTCAGCTTCATCTTCGGTTGGGCTCCTACTCTGTACGCAACCTAAGTTTTATTCCGATTTCTGAAATCCTTCACAGAAGAGAGAGAGAACAACACTTCCGTTGCATCTCTATTGTCAAATTACTTTCATTATTGTTAAATTCACTACAGTAATACACATGTTATATTTTGCAGATAAGGATTATTTCTATTCTAATTATTAATATATCAAAAGCGATGATACCTATAATTATGAATGTGAACAATGTCAGTCTATTTGTTTGAATAAGTATACAGAAATCTGTGATCATAAGCAATAACCACCTAAGTCGACATAAGAAAGAATTGAATGATATATGCTATCGTATTCTGCAACTACTAGTCTATGTGTATGTGAAATCCCCATCTCGCTATAAGGATAACATTACGATCCAAATGTTTAAAACGCTTTTCCTCGATTTCAGGTTTTTCGACTTAGGCAGTTATTGCTTATGACCACAGAAATATTCGCTAGCACCTGCCTTTTGGTTGTGCAAAAAATTCATAACGGTATCCACCAAATGTGCACCCCAAGAAGAGATTTACCCTTTCTGACAATTTTACTCAAGTGGTTTTACTTTGCTTAGCAACTAAGTAAATATTAGGAAATGATCGTACTTTTATCACAGCAAGGCGTAGGTTAAGACGCAATGATAGCTTTGTACTCGGGATATAATTTATGATAATATTTCTCATATATATATATACAGTCAGGTCAAAAATATGCGTACCCTAACGTATTGACGCATTTGTTTATTTATAACTACATATTTTTACCAAACCAAATTTTTGTTATTTTTTTGTTTTTATTAAATGTAGTTCATTCAACTGCAAAAACCACAAGAATTAATTTGAAAAACGGTAAAATGCAAGAAATACCAAGAAATTTTCATCGATATTTTCAATTCGATTTCTTTGAAAAAAATAAAATAAGAAATTTTTAGTACGTAGTTTTGTACCCCATTAAATTTTAGTATAATAAAGTGCAAGTTAAAATTCGCCGAAGATTAGCGTTGATTTTTGAGGTTTTTCTGACCTCAGTGTTTCGTATTTTCATCCATGTAACGTAACTACACAATATTTTTTAGATATGCGAGCAGATCCACAACAACACCCACTTTTTTGCGACACGAATTAGGAAAATGAAATCTCGTAAATAAACCGATTCCCCATACAAAATTAAGTAAGTTTACAGGACTTGCATGGATATGAGGCATTTAAGTGTTTTAATGAATTGCCGTTATATTTTTATAACGAGTAATTTGTAAGCAAAGAATAAAACCGACTTCAATTCTCTTAAAAAAAATTTAAGAGTACTGTTAATTTCTTCATGATCCAATTATTGGATCTAATCGACATTAGTATGGGACCACCTCTGAGGCATCACCTTTGCTAAAACCAAAGTTATTTATTTAAAGTCGGCTAAAAAAGTGAGAAAAAATTTGTATGGTAAATATAAATAAATAAAATCGTCAAAATGTCAGGGTATGCATATTTTGGACGTTGACTGTATGAATTTAGTTTTTGCTTATTTTTATTCAAGGGATCTTAGTAAAAAAAACGTATAGTTCGCAATTTCGTTTTTTATACCTTTCACGAGCATGGAATGGTACTATAAGTTTGTAAGTACCAGATTAAGAAGATATAGACCCATCACAATGTATACTTATATGATCAGAACGTCGAGCTGAGTCAATTTAGCCCAAGTCCGTCTGTCCATCTGTTTCTTTGTATGCAATCTAGTCTCTCAGTTTTCAGATATCCGGATGACATTTTGTAAGTGCGTCTATTTTTATAATGTATTAATCATTTGTCGTAACCGGAGGAATCGGACCACTATAACATATAGCTCCTGATAACTGATTGTTCAGATATGAGATTTTTCGTTATAATTCCTCCATTTATGCAGCTAGGAACATAAAATTTTGCAATACTTCCACCCATTATCAACAGAATACGTACAGTGAAAATTACAAAGATCGGGGCACTGTAACCTATAGCTCTCATACAACTGGCTGCTCAGATATGAGATTTTTCGTTATAACTCCTCAATTGGTGTAGCTAGGAACATGAAATTTTGCAATGTTGTCACTCATTTTGAAGAGAATACTTATAGTAAAAATGTCGAAGATCGCGTCGCCATAACCTATAGTCTTCATACAACTGATTGTTCAGATATGAGACTTTTTGTAATAACTTCTCCATTTATGTAGCTAGAAACATGAAATTTCGCACTATTTTCACTCATTATCAACAGAAAGTTTACAGTAAAATGAAGAAATATCGGATCACTGTAACCTTTTTATTGCCTCCATACAACAGATATGGGATTTTACTGTAAAACCTCTTTATTTGGACAGCTAAAACCGATAAATTTCGCAAGCGATTTTATAAATAATAATACAAAGTCCTCTGAGAAAATCGTCAAAATCGATGCTGTATAAGCTTTATCTCCTATACCACTGATATTTCAGATACCAATTTGTGCGATATATCTTCTTTATGTAGGAAGTTAAGCCCATTAAATTGTGTTACCAGTTTACATGCCTTAGATTGGTGCTATGTAAGGTATATCTTCCATACCTCTAATTGTTTAGATATGATTTTTTATATATGTATCTCCGCTATCTATGTATGCTGTGAATATATACATTTTGTCAAATGCAGTAATCTGTTAAAATAACATTTTCAGATGTTCATGAAAGGTATGAAACCTTCAGCATAGCCGAAGACAGCGCTGCTCTTACTTGTTTTTTTTTTTAATATTTAACTTATGACGTTTTCGTGAGCACACGAACCATGACATTTTAAATCTTTATTTTGGTTGCGATTCATTGATTCAGTACTGCGTTGCCCCCCCCCCTTCCCCCCGCAATATTCCTTCTGCACTTTGCCATTCAGAAAATCTCAAAATGCCATCCAAATAATACAAATAAACAATTCGAATTCTGTTTCCATTTCGTAGAAATTGTTGTTTGCCATTGTTTTTCTTAAAGTCTTACAAAAAGGTATTGTTTTGATGTATTTGACTGCAGGCATAATAAAACAACACCAACAACAAGCCCATCGTTATAGTGCATAACAAGAGCACCCTTTCCAAGCGGCAATTTTCTATAAACGCGAAACAGGTGAAAGCTCCTCTTGTGCGCCGATGAAAGGGTAAGGTGCATGCAAAATCGCCCGTCGTTTCGCTGAACACAAAAAGCCAATTGACTGAAAAATAAAAAAATATTTTTTGTATTTCCCTTAGCCTTTGTTTACACGCCGCTTGACAACCATCCGCTCTAATGGTGCTTCAGCTCTCCATCCTTCTATCCTTCCATTCGCCCACATTGCCACCCAACACCACTTCAACCCAGTCGGACTGCTACAATTGTTGTTTCGCCTTTGGCTAGCAATTGGCGTTATATCAAAATGTCGTGTTGTTCTTGCTGTTCTTGCTCTTGGGGAGCAACTCAGCGACCGTAGCTGCCATTAGCGTGGATTTTCTGTAAGAGTAGGGATGTACATACATATATGTATATGTATGCATTTAGCCCCTCAACTCAACATGTCGTTGACGTTTCACT